>NW_027002406.1:10000-27735 GCF_036934945.1 Oncorhynchus masou masou
GGTGCTTGTCTTTTAGCCCAGGGCTGAAGTGGCTGAATGGGCTGAATTCAGCTGTATTATCTGTCACCAGCCTCAGGCCATCATCACACCAACAGTTGGCTCATCTCTCTCTCTGGTCCTACGCTCTGCTCCGGGAGGCAGAGGAGACATTATAGAAGGAGGTGTTGAAGACACCATAAACAACAGATGGAGATGTTGAAGACACCATAAACAACAGATGGAGATGTTGAAGACACCATAAACAACAGGTGGAGGTGTTGAAGACACCATAAACAACAGGTGGAGATGTTGAAGACACCATAAACAACAGGTGGAGATGTTGAAGACACCATAAACAACAGGTGGAGATGTTGAAGACACCATAAACAACAGGTGGAGATGTTGAAGACACCATAAACAACAGATGGAGATGTTGAAGACACCATAAACAACAGGTGGAGATGTTGAAGACACCATAAACAACAGGTGGAGATGTTGAAGACACCATAAACAACAGATGAAGACGTTGAATATTCTTCCTTTTCAGGGATGTACAGTACAGGGGACATTGTGTAGGAAGCCCATGGAAGGTCCCTCAATATGGGACCATTGACAGGTAGAGGACAGGAAACGTTGGCCCGTGCAAATCCTGTCGTAACCTGATCCACTTCTTTCAACAGACCTGGGTGGTCTGATGGTGAGTCAATCAACCAACCAAGGGTTTGAATATCAGGTAGTGTACTTACAGGTGGTCCCTGGTCTCCCAGCGGTCCAGGAGAGCCACTTCCACCAGGGGCCCCGGGGGCTCCAGGACTGCCCTGGTAGAGAGACAAATGATCAAGGGTGAAATAATAAACTACATGTTAAGTCAACTTATGCACATTTCATGCATGGATAAGAATTGGACTGTAATAGAGACAGAGAGAGAGAGATAGAGAGACAGACAGAGAGAGAGAGACAGAGAGACAAAGAGAGAGAGAGAGAGCGAGAGAGAGAGAGAGAGAGAGAGACAGAGACAGAGACAGAGAGAGAGAGAGAGAGAGAGAGAGAGAGAGAGGGGGGGTGAGAGAGAGAGAGAAGAGAGAGAGACAGAGGGAGACAAAGAGAGAGAGAGAGAGAGAGAGAGGCAGAGAGAGAGAGACAGAGAGAGAGAGAGAGAGAGAGAGAGAGAGAGAGAGAGAGGCAGAGAGAGAGAGAGGGAAAGGGAGTAAAGCAAAACTTACCATGGGCCCTGTCGTACCCTGCTGTCCTTGTGGTCCATCCTTCCCAGGCAGGCCCTTAGAACAGAACAGACAGGATCAACATATAAACTACTGCTTGCCCAGGCAGGCCCTTAGAACAGAACAGACAGGATCAACATATAAACTACTGCTTTCCCAGGCAGGCCCTTAGAACAGAACAGACAGGATCAACATATAAACTACTGCTTGCCCAGGCAGGCCCTTAGAACAGAACAGACAGGATCAACATATAAACTACTGCTTTCCCAGGCAGTCTCTTAGAACAGAACAGACAGGATCAACACAAACTACTGCTTTCCCAGACAGTCTCTTAGAACAGACAGGATCAACACAAACTACTGCTTTCCCAGGCTGTCTCTTAGAACAGAACAGACAGGATCAACACAAACTACTGCTTTCCCAGACAGTCTCTTAGAACAAAACAGACAGGATCAACATAAACTACTGCTTTCCCAGACAGTCTCTTAGAACAAAACAGACAGGATCAACATAAACTACTGCTTTCCCAGGCAGTCTCTTAGAATAGAACAGACAGGATCAACACAAACTACTGCTTTCCCAGACAGTCTCTTAGAACAGAACAGACAGGATCAATACAAACTACTGCTTTCCCAGACAGGCCCTTAGAACAGAACAGACAGGATCAACACATAAACTACTGCTTTCCCAGACAGTCTCTTAGAACAGAACAGACAGGATCAATACAAACTACTGCTTTCCCAGACAGGCCCTTAGAACAGAACAGACAGGATCAACACATAAACTACTGCTTTCCCAGACAGTCTCTTAGAACAGAACAGACAGGATCAACACATAAACTACTGCTTTCCCAGGCAGTCTCTTAGAACAGAACAGACAGGATCAACACAAACTACTGCTTTCCCAGACAGTCTCTTAGAACAGAACAGACAGGATCAACACATAAACTACTGCTTTCCCAGGCAGTCTCTTAGAACAGAACAGACAGGATCAACACAAACTACTGCTTTCCCAGACAGTCTCTTAGAACAGAACAGACAGGATCAACACATAAACTACTGCTTTCCCAGGCAGTCTCTTAGAACAGAACAGACAGGATCAACACATAAACTACTGCTTTCCCAGGCAGTCTCTTAGAACAGAACAGACAGGATCAACACATAAACTACTGCTTTCCCAGACAGTCTCTTAGAACAGAACAGACAGGATCAACACATAAACTACTCCACTTCATAGAGTTAGTAGTAGTCTGAACACTGAACATAACCTCCCATTATCAAAACACCAATGAATTCTGCAGAGATCCTTTTGTTAAAACCAAAAGCCTGAAACCCTCCAGAACAACACTAATGATAATGGTAGGATAATGTGTACAGTAAGAGTAAGCAAGTCAGCAAGCTTAAATGGTTTGTTATGTTTGTCTGGCTGGCTGACCTCTGGCTGACCTCTGGGAGCTGGCTACGGTATCCACACTTACAGTGACAATCTGTAAGAGTCCGTGAGATACCTAATCAACCAGCCAGACTTCTTCTGGACCTATCAGACACACAGATGAATGGCTCAAGTAGGAAAACAGGGAGAAGGCATCATGGTGCTCGTCTGGTATTCAAACTGAATATCGCTCCATTTCATTAGTTGTTTCATTATAGTGAAACAGAGTGATATTCAGTTTGTATTCCAGGCTATTATGGTGCAGCATGGTTGCGTGAACTCCAGTCGATGATTCAATTGAGGACAATCCCCAAATCTGCTTACTTAGCAGTTCAACTCGATTAAATGAAGATAGAATCACGCAATCATTTGGATTGGAGTGAACATGAATAATACACAATCTGTCATGACATGGTTTTAACTTCCAAAAGTTGTCATCTTCAATTTCCTTGTAAATTGCCAGAGTGATACCAACAACCATGTGCCTGTCCTTGCTTCAAAACGTAGTGCCTGTCAAGGTTCACATCACGACTAAACAGATGCTTGACTGGAAAAACATGTTTATTTTTATTTCACTTTTATTTAACTAGGCAAGTCAGTTAAGAACAAATTCTGATTTTACAACGACGGCCGACCCCGATGCAGTGCCTTAGACCGCTGAACCAGGGTCTGTAGTGACGCCTCTAGCACTGAGATGTAGTGCCTTAGACCGCTGAACCAGGGTCTGTAGTGACGCCTCTAGCACTGAGATGCAGTGCCTTAGACCGCTGAACCAGGGTCTGTAGTGACGCCTCTAGCACTGAGATGCAGTGCCTTAGACCGCTGAACCAGGGTCTGTAGTGACGCCTCTAGCACTGAGATGCAGTGCCTTAGACCGCTGAACCAGGGTCTGTAGTGATGCCTCTAGCACTGAGATGCAGTGCCTTAGACCGCTGAACCAGGGTCTGTAGTGACGCCTCTAGCACTGAGATGCAGTGCCTTAGACCGCTGAACCAGGGTCTGTAGTGACGCCTCTAGCACAGAGATGCAGTGCCTTGACCGCTGAACCAGGGTCTGTAGTGACGCCTCTAGCACTGAGATGCAGTGCCTTAGACCGCTGAACCAGGGTCTGTAGTGACGCCTCTAGCACTGAGATGCAGTGCCTTAGACCGCTGAACCAGGGTCTGTAGTGACGCCTCTAGCACTGAGATGCAGTGCCTTAGACCGCTGAACCAGGGTCTGTAGTGACTCCTCTAGCACTGAGATGCAGTGCCTTAGACCGCTGAACCAGGGTCTGTAGTGACGCCTCTAGCACTGAGATGCAGTGCCTTAGACCGCTGAACCAGGGTCTGTAGTGACGCCTCTAGCACTGAGATGCAGTGCCTTAGACCGCTGAACCAGGGTCTGTAGTGCGCCTCTAGCACTGAGATGCAGTGCCTTAGGACCGCTGAACCAGGGTCTGTAGTGACGCCTCTAGCACTGAGATGCAGTGCCTTAGACCGCTGAACCAGGGTCTGTAGTGACGCCTCTAGCACTGAGAGATGCAGTGCCTTAGACCGCTGAACCAGGGTCTGCAGTGACGCCTCTAGCACTGAGATGCAGTGCCTTAGACCGCTGAACCAGGGTCTGTAGTGACGCTCTAGCACTGAGATGCAGTGCCTTAGACCGCTGAACCAGGGTCTGTAGTGACGCTCTAGCACTGAGATGCAGTGCCTTAGACCGCTGAACCAGGGTCTGTAGTGACGCCTCTAGCACTGAGATGCAGTGCCTTAGACCGCTGAACCAGGGTCTGTAGTGACGCCCCCTCTAGCACTGAGATGCAGTGCCTTAGACCGCTGAACCAGGGTCTGTAGTGACGCCTCTAGCACTGAGATGCAGTGCCTTAGACCGCTGAACCAGGGTCTGTAGTGACGCTCTAGCACTGAGATGCAGTGCCTTAGACCGCTGAACCAGGGTCTGTAGTGACGCCTCTAGCACTGAGATGCAGTGCCTTAGACCGCTGAACCAGGGTCTGTAGTGACGCCTCTAGCACTGAGATGCAGTGCCTTAGGACCGCTGAACCAGGGTCTGTAGTGACGCCTCTAGCACTGAGATGCAGTGCCTAGACCGCTGAACCAGGGTCTGTAGTGACGCCTCTAGCACTGAGATGCAGTGCCTTAGACCGCTGAACCAGGGTCTGTAGTGGACGCCTCTAGCACTGAGATGCAGTGCTAGACCGCTGAACCAGGGTCTGTAGTGACGCCTCAGCACTGAGATGCAGTGCCTTAGACCGCTGAACCAGGGTCTGTAGTGACGCCTCTAGCACTGAGATGCAGTGCCTTGTGACCGCTGAACCAGGGTCTGTAGTGACGCCTCTAGCACTGAGATGCAGTGCCTTGAGACCAAGGAACCAGGGTCTGTAGTGACGCCTCTAGCACTGAGATGCAGTGCCTTAGACCGCTGAACCAGGGTCTGTAGTGACGCTCTAGCACTGAGATGCAGTGCCTTAGACCGCTGAACCAGGGTCTGTAGTGACGCCTCTAGCACTGAGATGCAGTGCCTTAGACCGCTGAACCAGGGTCTGTAGTGACGCCTCTAGCACTGAGATGCAGCCTTAGACCGCTGAACCAGGGTCTGTAGTGACGCCCTAGCACTGAGATGCAGTGCCTTAGACCGCTGAACCAGGGTCTGTAGTGACGCCTCTAGCACTGAGATGCAGTGCCTTAGACCGCTGAACCAGGGTCTGTAGTAGACGCCTCTAGCACTGAGATGCAGTGCCTTAGACCGCTGAACCAGGGTCTGTAGTGACGCTCTAGCACTGAGATGCAGTGCCTTAGACCGCTGAACCAGGGTCTGTAGTGACGCCTCTAGCACTGAGATGCAGTGCCTTAGACCGCTGAACCAGGGTCTGTAGTGACGCCTCTAGCACTGAGATGCAGTGCCTTAGACCGCTGAACCAGGGTCTGTAGTGACGCCTCTAGCACTGAGATGCAGTGCCTTAGACCGCTGAACCAGGGTCTGTAGTGACGCCTCTAGCACTGGAGATGCAGTGCCTTAGACCGCTGAACCAGGGTCTGTAGTGACGCCTCTAGCACTGAGATGCAGTGCCTTAGACCGCTGAACCAGGGTCTGTAGTGACGCCTCTAGCACTGAGATGCAGTGCCTTAGACCGCTGAACCAGGGTCTGTAGTGATGCCTCTAGCACTGAGATGCAGTGCCTTAGACCGCTGAACCAGGGTCTGTAGTGATCCTCTAGCACTGAGATGCAGTGCCTTAGACCGCTGAACCAGGGTCTGTAGTGACGCCTCTAGCACTGAGATGCAGTGCCTTAGGCCGCTGAACCAGGGTCTGTAGACGCCTCTAGCACTGAGATGCAGTGCCTTAGACCACTGAACCAGGGTCTGTAGTGACTCCTCTAGCACTGAGATGCAGTGCCTTAGGACCGCTGAACCAGGGTCTGTAGTGACTCCTCTAGCACTGAGATGCAGTGCCTTAGACCGCTGAACCAGGGTCTGTAGTGACGCCTCTAGCACTGAGATGCAGTGCCTTAGACCGCTGAACCAGGGTCTGTGGTAGCGCCTCTAGCACTGAGATGCAGTGACTTGGACCGCTGAACCAGGGTCTGTGGCGACGCCTCTGGCACTGAGATGCAGTGCCTTAGACCGCTGAACCAGGGTCTGTAGTGACGCCTCTAGCACTGAGATGCAGTGCCTTGAACCGCCTGAACCAGGGTCTGTAGTGACGCCTCTAGCACTGAGATGCAGTGCCTTAGACCGCTGAACCAGGGTCTGTAGTGACGCCTCTAGCACTGAGATGCAGTGCCTTAGACCGCTGAACCAGGGTCTGTAGTAGCGCCTCTAGCACTGAGATGCAGTGCATAGACCGCTGGACCAGGGTCTGTAGTGACGCCTCTAGCACTGAGATGCAGTGCCTTAGACGCTGAACCAGGGTCTGTAGTGACGCCTCTAGCACTGAGATGCAGTGCCTTAGACAGCAGACCAGGGTCTGTGGTGACGCCTCTAGCACTGAGATGCAGTGCCTTAGACCATGCGCCTCAGGCCCCATTGAACCGACTGAAAGTTGTACTACAACCCAAGGAGTGTTTCAGGACAAGCCAATTAGAGAAAGTGTTCCTCATGGGCACATAACAACCACAAATCCTCATCTATGAGCTATGGCTTGTCTTTTCTATGGTTTTCTGTAGTTCAGCATGGCCGCTTCCAAGCCCATTCTCTTTGCCCAGAGTGGGACGACCAGTCCCCCAGTGTGGGTGTCAACCCCCAGTCAAACAGTAAACACCTCCCAGTAAAACCTCATAACGAGGCTCTAGAGTGAGGCCTTTTGAAGGTCAAGTGTAGCTAGAGGAGGGGCCAGAAAGCAGAAATGGAGCTGGAATGGGGACTAGTGAACGCCAAGAGGGCATAGGGGCTCCTCCATAAAGAAGAAGAGCAGACCCAGAACTGTGGTTTATCAACATGGAGAATCCAAGAAAAGCAAGCCACTTTCTGCCCAAATACAGTGTCAACTAACTGTGTCAAACTAAGATTATGTAATAATTAAGTAAAATAAACACACAAAAATGGGGACCTTTTCCAAGGGAATAATGACTCAGGAAATCCCTGGTCTTGTTTAGTCACACAGAGTTAATTCAGAAGGAAGAAGGCTTTTCGTGATTAATTATGTCCTGTGTTGCTCTAACTGATTCCCAAGAGGAGGCTATTGTTTTCTGTTCTGATCTCTCTTGGCATCTTTAAAGATGTTACAAACTCAGATCGCCCCTCTACATCCACAGCTTCATGGGTTCTGAGGTGTACAGCTCGTGTATTCCATCAGAGTCTTTGGCAACTGGCCAATATTACAGGGAATGGACCAATCAGGCACTATCATTTACAGTACAGCAAAGTGTTCCATTCTTCATGAAAATTACTCTTAAGATGACTTGTAACATTTTAGCTGTACGCATCTTCGTCATCATCGTCATCATCATCATAATTATCATTATCATCATCATCATCATCATCATCATCGTCACCATCATTATCATCATCATCGTCACCATCATTATCCATGGCGTGTCTACATCTAGATAACAGTGTTGACCCCTGAGAGTGATAGAAAGAGCTGTGGTGGTTTGAATAAGTTTTAGAAATTCTTAGAGGATCTTGGGAGTTGTCAGCTTATGAAAAGCATCGTTGAGGAGCAAAATGGAGATTCCATATCACTTTATACTCGTGTTTTTCTTTTCCATATCTGTTGGATCAGTGCAGAAGCTTGTGTGATACCAAAGCAGTTCTGATGGAATATACTGTCAGTGGAAAAGTGAAAATCACATGGTAACATCCTTGGGCCTTCAGGTGACTTAATGTCAGGTAAGTTGACCCTAAAACCGTCCCGTTGATGTAGCAGCCTGTGTTGCTTTTGTCAGTCTTTGAGATAAAAAATGTGTATTATGAAGGTTCAAAGGGCATCTCTCATAACTCATTTATTTACAGCACATTTATTTTAAGTGCTGTGTCAGAGTATGAGACATGAAATTGATTCATAGGGAAATCAAAACAGCATTCTGTAAACATCTTGTGAGCTTTAAGCCAGAGATTTAAAGCATCGTGACATAAAAACGTCAGTGTTATGTTTGTTGTGAGGAAGGAAACAGAATTACGGGCTTCAAAATCAGAAGAAAAAAACTATTTGACTTTAATATTTAAAATTGAGCTAAAGAGCTCAGGGCGCTCAGGTTTTGAGCAGGTCATACGAACAGAATATACATACAATACATAATGGAAATAATGAATCTGTAAGTCAAACAAAATGAATAGACTGTTACCCTCTGTCCAACTGGTCCACCTCTTCCTGGCAAAATATCATACCAATACAGAGTCAAAGTGATTTACAACATGAGAAACCTTATTCATTCAGGTCCACTCAACAAGATGAGAAACCTTATTCATTAGGTCAATGGTGAACATCTATACAACATATTCATTAAGGTCAATACAGAGTCAAAGTGATTTACAACATGAGAACCTTATTCATTAAGGTCTTGAACATCTCATTACAAGATGAGAAACCTTATTAATTGTCAATGGTGAACATCATTTACAACAACATGAGAAACCATTTTATTAATTAAGGTCAATGGTGAACATCTCATTTACAAGATGAGAAACCTTATTCATTCAGGTCTGAATGGTGAACAGCTCATTTACAAGATGAGAAACCTTATTCATTTCAGGTCTGAATGGTGAACATCTCATTTACAACATGAGAAACCTTATTCATTCAGGTCTGAATGGTGAACATCTCATTTACAACATGAGAAACCTTATTCATTAAGGTCTGAATGGTGAACATCTCATTTAAAAGATGAGAACCTTATTCATTCAGGTCTGAATGGTGTGAGAAACCTTATTCATTAAGGTCAATGGTGAACATCTCATTTACAAGATGAGAAACCTTATTCATTAAGGTCAATGGTGAACATCTCATTTACAACATGAGAAACCTTATTCATTAAGGTCAATGGTGAACATCTCATTTACAACATGAGAAACCTTATTTTAGGTCTGAATGGTGAACATCTCATTTACAACATGAGAAACCTTATTCATTAAGGTCAATGGTGAACATCTCATTTAAAGATGAGAAACCTTATTCATTCAGGTCTGAATGGTGAACATCTCATTTACAACATGAGAAACCTTATTCATTCAGGTCTGAATGGTGAACATCTCATTTACAAGATGAGAAACCTTATTCATCAGGTCTGAATGGTGAACAGCTCAACACCTGCCAAAGCTTTGCTGTGTGTATCCAGTCTCCTACAGCTCACCCAGCCCATTCCAAACATAATCATAACTTAGCTATGAGGTTATAAAATATGTATCTTCTGCCACAACTTTACAAGAGAGGTCGTAAAGCATATCAATGAAAGGTGGGGATATTATGCAGTGGAGAGGAGGGGAGAGTAGTGGAGAGGAGGGTGTGATTAATGTTGTGCTGTGAGACCAGATCCTGGCACAAACCACCACCCAGCCCTGATATCTTCCCTGTCAGCTATACACACACACACACACACACACACACACACACACACACACACACACACACACACACACACACACACACACACACACACACACACACACACACACACACACACACACACACACACACACACACACACACAGTCCCCATCCTGGCCCTGAGAGATGTGGTAATGGCTATGAAGAGAGAGGCAGAGAGCAGAATCAGCAAGGCCAACAGATTAAGTGTTCATATTTCTCTACGACCAGCCAGACCCAACCAGTCACTCTGGTCCTCTCTACCACCAGCCAGACCCTACCAGTCACTCTGGTCCCCTCTACCACCAGCCAGACCCTACCAGTCACTCTGGTCCTCTCTACCACCAGCCAGACCCTACCAGTCACTCTGGTCCTCTCTACCACCAGCCAGACCCTACCAGTCACTCTGGTCCTCTCTACCACCAGCCAGACCCTACCAGTCACTCTGGTCCTCTCTACCACCAGCCAGACCCTACCAGTCACTCTGGTCCTCTCTACCACCAGCCAGACCCGACTAGTCACTCTGGTCCTCTCTACCAGACCCTACCAGTCACTCTGGTCCTCTACCACCAGCCAGACCCTACCAGTCACTCTGGTCCTCTCTACCCGACCTTACCAGTCACTCTGGTCCTCTCTACCAGACCTTACCAGTCACTCTGGTCCTCTCTACCACCAGCCAGACCCGACCAGTCACTCTGGTCCTCTCTACCAGACCCTACCAGTCACTCTGGTCCTCTCTACCAGACCTTACCAGTCACTCTGGTCCTCTCTACCACCAGCCAGACCCGACCAGTCACTCTGGTCCTCTCTACCAGACAATACCAGTCACTCTGGTCCTCTCTACCAGACCCTACCAGTCACTCTGGTCCACTCTACCACCAGCCAGACCCTACCAGTCACTCTGGTCCTCTCTACCACCAGCCAGACCCTACCAGTCACTCTGGTCCTCTCTACCAGACCCTACCAGTCACTCTGGTCCTCTCTACCAGACCTTACCAGTCACTCTGGTCCTCTACCACCAGCCAGACCCTACCAGTCACTCTGGTCCTCTCTACCCGACCTTACCAGTCACTCTGGTCCTCTCTACCAGACCTTACCAGTCACTCTGGTCCTCTCTACCACCAGCCAGACCCGACCAGTCACTCTGGTCCTCTCCTACCAGACCCTACCAGTCACTCTGGTCCTCTCTACCAGACCCTACCAGTCACTCTGGTCCTCTCTACCACCAGCCAGACCCTACCAGTCACTCTGTCCTCTCTACCAGACCCTACCAGTCACTCTGGTCCTCTCACCTGACCCTACCAGTCACTCTGGTCCTCTCTTCCAGACCCTACCAGTCACTCTGGTCCTCTCTACCAGACCCTACCAGTCACTCTGGACCTCTCTTCCAGACCCTACCAGTCACTCTGGTCCTCTCTACCACCAGCCAGACCCTACCAGTCACTCTGGTCCTCTCTACCACCAGCCAGACCCGACTAGTCACTCTGGTCCTCTCTACCAGACCCTACCAGTCACTCTGGTCCTCTCTACCACCAGCCAGACCCTACCAGTCACTCTGGTCCTCTCTACCACAAGCCAGACCCTACCAGTCACTCTGGTCCTCTCTACCACCAGCCAGACCCTACCAGTCACTCTGGTCCTCTCTACCACCAGCCAGACCCTACCAGTCACTCTGGTCCTCTACCACCAGCCAGACCCTACCAGTCACTCTGGTCCTCTCTACCCGACCTTACCAGTCACTCTGGTCCTCTCTACCAGACCTTACCAGTCACTCTGGTCCTCTCTACCACCAGCCAGACCCGACCAGTCACTCTGGTCCTCTCTACCAGACCCTACCAGTCACTCTGGTCCTCTCTACCAGACCTTACCAGTCACTCTGGTCCTCTCTACACAGCCAGACCGACCAGTCACTCTGGTCCTCCCTCAGACCTACCAGTCACTCTGGTCCTCCCTACCAGACCCTACCAGTCACTCTGGTCCTCTCTACCAGACCCTACCAGTCACTCTGGACCTCTCTTCCAGACCCTACCAGTCACTCTGGTCCTCTCTACCACCAGCCAGACCCTACCAGTCACTCTGGTCCTCTCTACCACCAGCCAAACCCGACTAGTCACTCTGGTCCTCTCTACCAGACCCTACCAGTCACTCTGGTCCTCTCTACCAGACCCTACCAGACACTCTGGTCCTCTCTACCAGACCCTACCAGTCACTCTGGTCCTCTCTACCACCGTCCAGACCCTACCAGTCACTCTGGTCCTCTCTACCACCGTCCAGACCCTACCAGTCACTCTGGTCCTCTCTACCAGACCCTACCAGTCACTCTGGTCCTCTCAGACCTTACCAGTCACTCTGGTCCACTCTACCACCAGCCAGACCCTACCAGTCACTCTGGACCTCTCTTCCAGACCCTACCAGTCACTCTGGTCCTCTCTACCACCAGCCAGACCCTACCAGTCACTCTGGTCCTCTCTACCACCAGCCAGACCCGACTAGTCACTCTGGTCCTCTCTACCAGACCCTACCAGTCACTCTGGTCCTCTCTACCAGACCCTACCAGACACTCTGGTCCTCTCTACCACCGTCCAGACCCTACCAGTCACTCTGGTCCTCTCTACCACCGTCCAGACCCTACCAGTCACTCTGGTCCTCTCTACCAGACCCTACCAGTCACTCTGGTCCACTCTACCACCAGCCAGACCCTACCAGTCACTCTGGTCCTCTCTACCAGACCCTACCAGTCACTCTGGTCCTCTCTTCCAGACCTTACCAGTCACTCTGGTCCACTCTACCACCAGCCAGACCCTACCAGTCACTCTGGTCCTCTCTACCACCAGCCAGACCCTACCAGTCACTCTGGTCCTCTCTACCAGACCCTACCAGTCACTCTGGTCCTCTCTTCCAGACCTTACCAGTCACTCTGGTCCACTCTACCACCAGCCAGACCCTACCAGTCACTCTGGTCCTCTCTACCAGACCCTACCAGTCACTCTGGTCCTCTCTTCCAGACCCTACCAGTCACTCTGGTCCTCTCTACCAGACCCTACCAGTCACTCTGGTCTCCTCTGCAGACCTACCAGTCTGCTCTGGTCCTCTCTACCAAGAAATCCAGGATAAAATCAACCCCCTAGAGACTAAGAATGATGGTTAAGGGTTGCTAAGCAATGCATCAGTTAGATGCATTGCTCCCCCTGCTCTACCATCCCCACTCAGACACACATACTTTGCTATTCATTAGTGGCTACCTGCATTTTCACCGTCAGGTTGTAAATGAGAGAGAGGGTAGAGCTCATGACATATTTATATTGTATTTACTGTATATTGTGGCTGGTGATGGTGAAAGATAGAGAGGCAAAGACCTCTTTAATGGATGTTCCCGGAGGTGTGATGGTGAGAGACAGAGAGGGGCAAAAGACTCTGTAATGGATGTTCCGGAGGTGCGATGGTTGTCACGTCTGAAATGGAACCCCTTTGGCCTTTGCATCACTCAGGGAATAGGGTGCCATTTTGGATGCAACCATATATTCTCTGTGTCTAGTGTAGATGACAGCAGGTCCTTGAAAGATACCTTCGGAAGAAACCCTCTACTGTGTACTCTTAGGGTTCTGACAAAATGCAGAAAGTCGGGACTCTCCACCTGGGACAAGAACAGGACGAAAGTCCTGATTCAAAGTAAATACCATCTAGACAGGGGGACTCCTCAATATCATTAGAGTACGAGCCCCTGCCTGCCCGAAACCCACTTCCTCATATCACAAGGCTTTGTCCCAAATAGCACTTGGAGATAGACTTCTATACAAGGCTATTGTGTTCTCTGATCTGTCCACTACAGACAGGCCAAAAACAATAATTAATACTGTAGTTCATCATGGTTTTCTCATGTGACTGATTCCATTAGTCTGGTGCAGGGGAAGCCCTGTGTGCCAGGTTGTGTCATGTGACTGATTCCATTAGTCTGGTAGCAGCAGGGGAAGCCCTGTGTGCCAGGTTGTATCATGTGACTGATTCTGGTAGCAGCAGGGGAAGCCCTGTGCCAGGTTGTGTCAATATGACTGATTCTGGTAGCAGCAGGGGAAGCCCTGTGTGCCAGGTTGTGTCATGTGACTGATTCTGGTAGCAGCAAGGGAAGCCCTGTGTGCCAGGTTGTGTCATGTGACTGATTCTGGTAGCAGGAGGGGAAGCCCTGTGTGCCAGGTTGTGTCATGTGACTGATTCTGGTAGCAGGAGGGGAAGCCCTGTGTGCCAGGTTGTGTCATGTGACTGATTCTGGTAGCAGGGGGCCCTATGTGCCAGGGGTGGGAGTGTAAGACACCTGGTCTACTTCCCAAATAGCACCCTGTTCCCTATAGAGCACTACTCTTCAGATGCTGTGTAGGGAATAGGTCCCATTTGGGGACAGCCCTCGTGTGATGCCTCACGCAAGACAGGAACCTTCTCTCAGCTGCTACTTATCTCCTCACCTCACTCACACACATCTATTACACAAACAACCATGCACACACACACACAAACGCGCACGTGCACACACACACACACACACACTGTAATTACAGTGGAAGAATGATCTATGACTAGAATAGGTTTTCCAGACAGTGGAAGCAGTAATCACTAGTCTCAACACAGTGTCTCTGTGGGAGTAGTAATCACTAGTCTCAACACAGTGTCTCTGTGGAGGTAGTAATCACTAATCTCATCACAGAATCTCTGTGGGAGTAGTAAACACTAGTCTCATCACAGTGTCTCTGTGGAGGTAGTAATCACTAGTCTCAACACAGCGTCTCTGTGGAGGTAGTAATCACTAGTCTCAACACAGCGTCTCTGTGGGAGTAGTAATCACTAGTCTCAACACAGTGTCTCTGTGGAGGTAGTAATCACTAGTCACGTCACAGTGTCTCTGTGGGAGTAGTAATCACTAGTCACATCACAGTGTCTCTGTGGAGGTAGTAATCACTAGTCACATCAGTGTCTGTGGGAGTAGTAATCACTAGTCACATCAGGGTCTCTGTGGGAGTAGTAATCACTAGTCACATCAGTGTCTCTGTGGGAGTAGTAATCACTAGTCACATCACAGGGTCCAGGTGGGGGTAGTAAACACTAGTCTCATCACAGTGTCTCTGTGGGAGTTGTAATCACTAGTCACATCAGTGTCTCTGTGGAGGTAGTAATCACTAGTCACGTCACAGTGTCTCTGTGGGAGTAGTAATCACTAGTCACATCACAGTGTCTCTGTGGAGGTAGTAATCACTAGTCACATCAGTGTCTCTGTGGGAGTAGTAATCACTAGTCACATCAGGGTCTCTGTGGGAGTAGTAATCACTAGTCACATCAGTGTCTCTGTGGGAGTAGTAATCACTAGTCACATCACAGGGTCCAGGTGGGGGTAGTAAACACTAGTCTCATCACAGTGTCTCTGTGGAGGTAGTAATCACTAGTCACATCACAGTGTCTCTGTGGGAGTAGTAAACACTAGTCACATCACAGTGTCTCTGTAGGAGTAGTAAACACTAGTCACATCACAGCGTCTCTGTGGGAGTAGTAAACACTAGTCACATCACGGTCTCTGTGGGAGTAGTAATCACTAGTCACATCAGTGTCTCTGTGGGAGTAGTAATCACTAGTCACATCACAGTGTCTCTGTGAGAGTAGTAAACACTAGTCACATCAGGGTCTCTGGGGGAGTAGTAATCACTAGTCACATCAGTGTCTCTGTGGGAGTAGTAATCACTAGTCTCATCACAGTGTCTCTGTGGGAGGTCATCAGGTCTCTGTAGTAATCACTAGTCCACTGTGGAGGTAGTAATCACTAGTCACATCACAGTGTCTCTGTGGGAGTAGTAATCACTAGTCACATCACAGTGTCTCTGTGGGAGTAGTAATCACTAGTCACATCACAGTGTCTCTGTGGGAGTAGTAATCACTAGTCACATCACAGCTGTTTCTGTGGGGAGTAGTAATCACTAGTCACGTCACATTGTCTCTGTGGGAGTAGTAATCACTAGTCACATCACGGTCTCTGTGGGAGTAGTAAACACTAGTCACATCACAGTGTCTCTGTGGGAGTAGTAATCACTAGTCACATCACAGTGTCTCTGTGGGAGTAGTAAACACTAGTCACATCAGTGTCTCTGTGGGAGTAGTAATCACTAGTCACATCACGGTCTCTGTGGGAGTAGTAAACACTAGTCACATCACAGTGTCTCTGTGGGAGTAGTAATCACTAGTCACATCACAGTGTCTCTGTGGGAGTAGTAATCACTAGTCACATCAGTGTCTCTGTGGGAGTAGTAATCACTAGTCACATCAGGGTCTCTGTGGGAGTAGTAAACACTAGTCACATCACAGTGTCTCCGTGGAGTAGTAATCACTAGTCACATCAGGGTCTCGTGGAGGTAGTAAACACTAGTCACATCACAGTGTCTCTGTGGGAGTCAGAGAGGAAAACAAAATGGAGATGAGGTATATAGGTGTCTTTACTCACCTGAGGTCCTGGTAAACCAACATCTCCCTTTTCTCCCTTTTCACCATCACCACCCTGAAACAGAAATGGACATGAGAAAGAAAAACTCTTTATCATTCATTCCTTTGTCATTTTGTCATTTCATACAAAGCCAGTGGGTAGATGGAATGGTTTGCAAATTATTGACTGTACATTACTCATATGCGGCACACTGTTATGGAACACAGTTTAACCAGAGGCAAACGTGTTCATATACAGGCAATATACTGTATAGCCAGGGTAGCCTAGTGGTTAGAGCGTTGGACTAGTAACCGAAAGGTTGCAAGTTCAAATCCCCGAGCTGACAAGGTACAAATCTGTCGTTCTGCCCCTGAACAGGCAGTTAACCCACTGTTCCTAGGCCGTCATTGAAAATAAGAATTTGTTCTTAACTGACTTGCCTAGTAAAATAAAGATAAATTAAAAAATGTTCATATACTGTATCACATCTTATGTTTATAAACAGGCTATATACTGTATAATATCTTATGTTTATAAACAGGCTATATACTGTATCATATCTTATGTTTATAAACAGGCTATATACTGTATCATATCTTATGTTCATATACAGTCTATATACTGTATCATATCTTGTTCATATACAGGCTATATACTGTATCATATCTTATGTTTATAAACAGGCTATATACTGTATCATATCTTATGTTCATATACAGGCTATATACTGTATCATATCTTGTGTTCATATACAGGCTATATACTGAATCATATCTTATGTTTATATACAGGCTATATACTGTATCATATCTTATGTTTATATACAGGCTATATACTGTATCATATCTTATGTTCATATACAGGCTATATACTGTATCATATCTTATGTTTATAAACAGGCTATATACTGTATCATATCTTATGTTTATAAACAGGCTATATACTGTATCATATCTTATGTTCATATACAGGCTATAAACTGTACCATATCTCATGTTTATATACAGGCTATATACTGTATCATATCTTATGTTTATAAACAGGCTATATACTGTATCATAGCTTATGTTCATATACAGGCTATATACTGTATCATATCTTATGTTTATATACAGGCTATATACTGTACCATATCTTATGTTTATATACAGGCTATATACTGTATCATATCTTATGTTCATATACAGGCTATATACTGTATCATATCTTATGTTTATAAACAGGCTATATACTGTATCATATCTTATGTTTATAAACAGGCTATATACTGTATCATATCTTATGTTCATATACAGGCTATAAACTGTACCATATCTCATGTTTATATACAGGCTATATACTGTATCATATCTTATGTTTATAAACAGGCTATATACTGTATCATATCTTATGTTTATAAACAGGCTATATACTGTATCATATCTTATGTTCATATACAGGCTATAAACTGTACCATATCTCATGTTTATATACAGGCTATACACTGTATCATATCTTATGTTCATATACAGGCTATATACTGTATCATATCTTATGTTTATATACAGGCTATATACTGTATCATAACTTAAGTTCATATATATACTCTGAGTGTACTATATATATATGAACATAAGATATGATATATCACTG
>NW_027002406.1:28235-100735 GCF_036934945.1 Oncorhynchus masou masou
GTTTGACTCAGCCCAGTTTGACTACAGAAGCCCAGTCTCAGCCCAGTTTGACTACAGAAGCCCATCTCAGCCCCAGTTCCATCCATGAACACACATTCCAATGTTTGCTGACATGGCAGCAATCTGAGGCGTTGTGGTGCTCAGTGAGATATGAGTGGAATCCTCATTTACATAGTTCTGTTTCTGGATCTAAAAATATCCTCCCTGATTTCCATTAAAGGAGTAAAACCTCTGCCAGGAACCACAGACTCCTGATGTTTCATCGTGAACTTTCAGAAATGTTGTTTTGTCATTTATACATTTCAGAGTTGTCAGAGTTGAGAATCGATTAAACAACAAATCAGATGCATTGTCCTGTATTGGTTTTCTGATTTAAAAATGTGTAGTGTACAAAGAAGAATCAATACAAAGGGTTTGTTTCTCCCCAAAAAATATTGTCCAAACATCTGTTTGACATTATAGACAGCAATCCAAGACAGATCAACTTTAAATCCAAAACACATGAGGATTTTTCTGATGTTATTAAAAGTTTCAAACGTTGTTTTCTTTACAGAAAATCCCTAGTAAGAAGAATGTCACTGCAGTCACAGTGTGGTCTGAATACACAAGAGTTCTCAATCAGCAAAACAGTGGGGCCTTTGATTGACAGGTTTTATTAAAGTGTGTCAGCCGTTAGTGTCCCATGAAACACAACCAGTCCTAGAAACACCTCTCATTATAGTGTTGGATTGTCTGTATAACGTGGTAGTGAATGGGTGAATCCACCCTCCAACATGCATTGTCTGTATAAGGTGGTAGTGAATGGGTGAATCCCCCCTCCAGCATGGATTGTCTGTATAAGGTGGTAGTGAACGGGTGAATCCCCCCTCCAGCATGGATTGTCTGTATAAGGTGGTAGTGAATGGGTGAATCCCCCCTCCAGCATGGATTGTCTGTATAAGGTGGTAGTGAACGGGTGAATCCCCCCTCCAGCATGGATTGTCTGTATAAGGTGGTAGTGAATGGGTGAATCCCCCCTCCAGCATGGATTGTCTGTATAAGGTGGTAGTGAACGGGTGAATCCCCCCTCCAGCATGGATTGTCTGTATAAGGTGGTAGTGAATGGGTGAATCCCCCCTCCAGCATGGATTGTCTGTATAAGGTGGTAGTGAATGGGTGAATCCCCCCTCCAGCATGGATTGTCTGTATAAGGTGGTAGTGAATGGGTGAATCCCCCCTCCAGCATGGATTGTCTGTATAAGGTGGTAGTGAATGGGTGAATCCCCCCTCCAGCATGCATTGTCTGTATAAAGTGGTAGTGAATGGGTGAATCCCCCCTCCAGCATGCATTGTCTGTATAAGGTGGTAGTGAATGGGATGCCTATCCACACATGTATTATCTGGGATTTCTAAATGCTGGAGGGAGGATTGTGGAGGGAAGATGAGTGGGGGGTGAAGGGAGGATGACAGGGAGAAGTAAGATGGAAGGTGAGGGGGGGTGAAGGGAGGATGAGGAGAAGTAAGGTGGAAGGTGAGGGGGGTGAAGGGAGGATGAGGATAAGTAAGATGGAAGATGAGGGGGGGTGAAGGGAGGATGAGGAGAAGTAAGATGGAAGGTGAGGGGGGATGAAGGGAGGATGAGGAGAAGTAAGGTGGAAGGTGAGGGGGGTGAAGGGAGGACAATGAGGAGAAGTAAGGTGGAAGGTGAGGGGGGGATACTACATGTGGATTAGTTTAAACTGTCTCTACATACTACATGTGGATTAGTATAAACTGTCTCTACATACTACATGTGGATTAGTATAAACTGTCTCTACATACTACATGTGGATTAGTTTAAACTGTCTCTACATACTACATGTGGATTAGTATAAACTGTCTCTACATACTACATGTGGATTAGTATAAACTGTCTCTACATACTACATGTGGATTAGTATAAACTGCCTCTACATACTACATGTGGATTAGTTTTAGTTTAAACTGTCTCTACATACTACATGTGGATTAGTTTAAACTGTCTCTACATACTACATGTGGATTAGTATAAACTGTCTCTACATACTACATGTGGATTAGTATAAACTGTCTCTACATACTACATGTGGATTAGTATAAACTGCCTCTACATACTACATGTGGATTAGTTTTAGTTTAAACTGTCTCTACATACTACATGTGGATTAGTATAAACTGTCTCTACATACGGATTAGTATAAACTGTCTCTACATACTACATGTGGATTAGTTTAAACTGTCTCTACATACTACATGTGGATTAGTATAAACTGTCTCTACATACTACATGTGGATTAGTATAAACTGTCTCTACATACTACATGTGGATTAGTATAAACTGTCTCTACATACTACATGTGGATTAGTTTAAACTGTCTCTACATACTACATGTGGATTAGTATAAACTGCCTCTACATACTACATGTGGACTAGTTTTAGTTTAAACTGTCTCTACATACTACATGTGGATTAGTATAAACTGTCTCTACATACTACATGTGGATTAGTATAAGATGTCTCTACATACAACATGTGGATTAGTTTAAACTCTCTCTACATACTACATGTGGATTAGTATAAACTGTCTCTACATACTACATGTGGATTAGTTTAAACTGTCTCTACATACAACATGTGGATTAGTACGCACTATACCTCTACATACTACATGTGGATTAGTATAAACTGTCTCTACATACTACATGTGGATTAGTATAAGATGTCTCTACATACAACATGTGGATTAGTTTAAACTCTCTCTACATACTACATGTGGATTAGTATAAACTGTCTCTACATACTACATGTGGATTAGTTTAAACTGTCTCTACATACAACATGTGGATTAGTACGCACTATACCTCTACATACTACATGTGGATTAGTATAAACCCTCTACATACTACATGTGGATAAGTATAAACAGTTTCTACATACTACATGTGGATTAGTATAAACTGTCTCTACATACTACATATGGATTAGTTTAAACTGTCTCTACATACTACATGTGGATTAGTTTAAACTGTCTCTACATACTACATGTGGATTAGTTTAAACTGCCACTACATACTACATGTGGATTAGTATAAACTGTCTCTACATACTACATGTGGATTAGTTTAAACTGCCTCTACATACTACATGTGGATTAGTATAAACTGTCTCTACATACTACATGTGGATTAGTTTAAACTGTCTCTACATACTACATGTGGATTAGTATAAACTGGCTCTACATACTACATGTGGATTAGTTTTAGTTTAAACTGTCTCTACATACTACATGTGGATTAGTTTAAACTGTCTCTACATACTACATGTGGATTAGTATAAACTGTCTCTACATACTACATGCGGATTAGTTTAAACTGTCTCTACATACTACATGTGGATTAGTTTAAACTGTCTCTACATACTACATGTGGATTAGTATAAACTGTCTCTACATACTACATGTGGATTAGTTTAAACTGTCTCTACATACTACATGTGGATTAGTATAAACTGCCTCTACATACTACATGTGGATTAGTTTTAGTTTAAACTGTCTCTACATACTACATGTGGATTAGTATAAACTGTCTCTACATACTACATGTGGATTAGTATAAACTGTCTCTACATACTACATGTGGATTAGTATAAACTGTCTCTACATACTACATGTGCATTAGTATACACTCTGATTGTGATTCTGAAAGATGGAAGGTTGAGAGGCAGGAGTGTGATGGGAGGAGAAGAGAGGAGTGTGATGGGAGGAGAAGAGAGGAGTGATGAGAGGGAGGAGTGTGATGGGAGGAGAAGAGAGGAGTGATGAGAGGATGTAAGGATCCTTACCTGGTGGTCCTGGGGGACCTCTGGGGCCCTGTGTCCCCACACCTTGACTCCCTCTCTCCCCCTTCTCTCCTGGGAGACCTGAGGACAGACGACACACAAAGTACATATGACCTTGACCTTAACAGAAAGTCACCATGTCCTCATGCAACTTCTCACATTCCTAGTTCCTCTCTGATACCCAGAACACTGTTCTTCATCTAGTCAGACTGTACTCCTCTACTATGCCTGGTCTTCATCAAGTCAGGCTGTCCTCTACTATGTCTGGTCTTCATCTAGTCAGACTGTCCTCTACTATGTCTGGTCTTCATCTAGTCAGGCTGTCCTCTACTATGCCTGGTCTTCATCTAGTCAGACTGTCCTCTACTATGTCTGGTCTTCATCTAGTCAGACTGTCCTCTACTATGTCTGGTCTTCATCTAGTCAGACTGTCCTCTACTATACCTGGTCTTCATCTAGTCAGACTGTCCTCTACTATGCCTGGTCTTCATCTAGTCAGACTGTCCTCTACTGTCTGGTCTTCATCTAGTCAGACTGTCCTCTACTATGTCTGGTCTTCATCTAGTCAGACTGTCCTCTACTATGCCTGGTCTTCATCTAGTCAGACTGTCCTCTACTATGTCTGGTCTTCATCTAGTCAGACTGTCCTCTACTATGCCTGGTCTTCATCTAGTCAGGCTGTCCTCTACTATGCCTGGTCTTCATCTAGTCAGACTGTACTCTACTATGCCTGGTCTTCATCTAGTCAGACTGTCCTCTACTATGTCTGGTCTTCATCTAGTCAGACTGTACTCTACTATGCCTGGTCTTCATCTAGTCAGACTGTCCTCCTCTACTATGTCTGGTCTTCATCTAGTCAGACTGTCCTCTACTATGTCTGGTCTTCATCTAGTCAGACTGTCCTCTACTATGTCTGGTCTTCATCTAGTCAGACTGTCCTCTACTATTCCTGGTCTTCATCTAGTCAGACTGTCCTCTACTATGTCTGGTCTTCATCTAGTCAGACTGTCCTCTACTATTCCTGGTCTTCATCTAGTCAGACTGTCCTCCTCTACTATGCCTGGTCTTCATCTAGTCAGACTGTCCTCCTCTACTATGCCTGGTCTTCATCTAGTCAGGCTGTCCTCGACTATGTCTGGTCTTCATCTAGTCAGACTGTCCTCTACTATGTCTGGTCTTCATCTAGTCAGACTGTCCTCTACTATGCCTGGTCTTCATCTAGTCAGACTGTCCTCTACTATGCCTGGTCTTCATCTAGTCAGACTGTCCTCTACTATGTCTGGTCTTCATCTAGTCAGACTGTCCTCTACTATGCCTGGTCTTCATCTAGTCAGACTGTCCTCTACTATTCCTGGTCTTCATCTAGTCAGACTGTCCTCTACTATGTCTGGTCTTCATCTAGTCAGATTGTCCTCTACTATGCCTGGTCTTCATCTAGTCAGACTGTCCTCTACTATGTCTGGTCTTCATCTAGTCAGACTGTCCTCTACTATGTCTGGTCTTCATCTAGTCAGATTGTCCTCTATTATGTCTGGTCTTCATCTAGTCAGACTGTCCTCTACTATGCCTGGTCTTCATCTAGTCAGACTGTCCTCCTCTACTATGTCTGGTCTTCATCTAGTCAGACTGTCCTCGACTATGTCTGGTCTTCATCTAGTCAGACTGTCCTCCTCTACTAGGTATGGTCTTCATCTAGTCAGACTGTCCTCTACTATGCCTGGTCTTCATCTAGTCAGACTGTCCTCTACTATGCCTGGTCTTCATCTAGTCAGACTGTCCTCTACTATGCCTGGTCTTCATCTAGTCAGACTGTCCTCCTCTACTATGTCTGGTCTTCATCTAGTCAGACTGTCCTCTACTATGTCTGGTCTTCATCTAGTCAGACTGTCCTCCTCTACTATGTCTGGTCTTCATCTAGTCAGACTGTCCTCCTCTACTATGTCTGGTCTTCATCTAGTCAGACTGTCCTCTACTATGCCTGGTCTTCATCTAGTCAGACTGTCCTCTACTATGTCTGGTCTTCATCTAGTCAGACTGTCCTCTACTATGCCTGGTCTTCATCTAGTCAGACTGTCCTCCTCTACTATGTCTGGTCTTCATCTAGTCAGACTGTCCTCCTCTACTATGCCTGGTCTTCATCTAGTCAGACTGTCCTCTACTATGTCTGGTCTTCATCTAGTCAGATTGTCCTCTACTATGCCTGGTCTTCATCTAGTCAGACTGTCCTCTACTATGTCTGGTCTTCATCTAGTCAGACTGTCCTCTACTATGTCTGGTCTTCATCTAGTCAGACTGTCCTCTACTATGTCTGGTCTTCATCTAGTCAGACTGTCCTCTACTATGTCTGGTCTTCATCTAGTCAGACTGTCCTCCTCTACTATGCCTGGTCTTCATCTAGTCAGACTGTCCTCTACTATGACTGGTCTTCATCTAGTCAGACTGTCCTCTACTATGTCTGGTCTTCATCTAGTCAGACTGTCCTCCTCTACTATGTCTGGTCTTCATCTAGTCAGACTGTCCTCTACTATGCCTGGTCTTCATCTAGTCAGACTGTCCTCTACTATGTCTGGTCTTCATCTAGTCAGACTGTCCTCCTCTACTATGCCTGGTCTTCATCTAGTCAGACTGTCCGCTACTATGCCTGGTCTTCATCTAGTCAGACTGTCCTCTATTATGACTGGTCTTCATCTAGTCAGACTGTCCTCTACTATGTCTGGTCTTCATCTAGTCAGACTGTCCTCTACTATGTCTGGTCTTCATCTAGTCAGATTGTCCTCTACTATGTATGTCTACTATGCCAACCTAGTCCATTAGTATGGTGCCCAACCTAGTCCATTAGTATGGTGCCCAACCTAGTCCATTAGTATGGTGCCCAACCTAGTCCATTAGTATGGTGCCCAACCTAGTCCATTAGTATGGTGCCCAACCTAGTCCATTAGTATGCCTTGGTTTCATACAAACGCTCCACACCGCGTGGCCGCGGCCACCCTAATCTGGTGGTCCCAGCGCGCACGACCCACGTGGAGTTCCTGGTCTCCGGTAGCCTCTGGAACTGCCGATCTGCGGCCAACAAGGCAGAGTTCATCTCAGCCTATGCCTCCTCCAGTCCCTCGACTTCCTGGCACTGACGGAAACATGGATCACCACAGATAACAGCTGCCAAGCTACTCCTACTGCTCTCTCTTCGTCCACCCACGTGTTCTCGCACACCCCGAGAGCTTCTGGTCAGCGGGGTGGTGGCACCGGGATCCTCATCTCTCCCAAGTGGTCATTCTCTCTCTCTCCCCTTACCCATCTATCTATCGCTCCTTTGAATTCCATGCTGTCACAGTTACCAGCCCTTTCAAGCTTAACATTCTTATCATTTATCGCCCTCCAGGTTCCCTCGGAGAGTTCATCAATGAGCTTGATGCCTTGATAAGCTCCTTTCCTGAGGACGGCTCACCTCTCACAGTCCTGGGCGACTTTAACCTCCCCACGTCTACCTTTGACTCATTCCTCTCTGCCTCCTTCTTTCCACTCCTCTCCTCTTTTGACCTCACCCTCTCACCTTCCCCCTACTCACAAGGCAGGCAATACGCTCGACCTCATCTTTACTAGATGCTGTTCTTCCACTAACCTCACTGCAACTCCCCTCCAAGTCTCCGACCACTACCTTGTATCCTTTTCCCTCTCGCTCTCATCCAACACTTCCCACACTGCCCCTACTCGGATGGTATCGCGCCGTCCCAACCTTCGCTCTCTCTCCCCCGCTACTCTTTCCTCTTCCATCCTTTCATCTCTTCCCTCTGCTCATACCTTCTCCAACCTTTCTCCTGACTCTGCCTCCTCAACCCTCCTCTCTTCCCTTTCTGCATCCTTTGACTCTCTATGTCCCCTATCCTCCAGGCCGGCTCGGTCCTCCCCTCCCGCTCCGTGGCTCGATGACTCATTGCGAGCTCACAGAACAGAGCTCCGGGCAGCCGAGATGAAATGGAGGAAATCCTAGCTCCCTGCGGACCTGGCATCCTTTCACTCCCTCCTCTCTACATTTTCCTCCTCTGTCTCTGCTGCTAAAGCCACTTTCTACCACTCTAAATTCCAAGCATCTGCCTCTAACCCTAGGAAGCTCTTTGCCACCTTCTCCTCCCTTCTGAATCCTCCTCCCCCTCCCCCCTCCTCCCTCTCTGCAGATGACTTCGTCAACCATTTTGAAAAGAAGGTGACGACATCCGATCCTCGTTTGCTAAGTCAAACGACACCGCTGGTTCTGCTCACACTGCCCTACCCTGTGCTCTGACCTCTTTCTCCCCTCTCTCTCCAGATGAAATCTCGCTTGTGACGGCCGGCCGCCCAACAACCTGCCCGCTCGACCCTATCCCTCCTCTCTCCTCCAGACCATTTCCGGGGACCTTCTCCCTTACCTCACCTCGCTCATCAACTCATCCCTGACCGCTGGCTACGTCCCTTCCGTCTTCAAGAGAGCGAGAGTTGCACCCCTTCTGAAGAAACCTACACTCGATCCCTCCGATGTCAACAACTACAGACCAGTATCCCTTCTTGAGGATGTTTCTCTCCAAAACTCTTGAACGTGCCGTCCTTGGCCAGCTCTCCCTCTATCTCTCTCAGAATGACCTTCTTGATCCAAATCAGTCAGGTTTCAAGACTAGTCATTCAACTGAGACTGCTCTTCTCTGCATCACGGAGGCGCTCCGCACTGCTAAAGCTAACTCTCTCTCCTCTGCTCTCATCCTTCTAGACCTATCGGCTGCCTTCGATACTGTGAACCATCAGATCCTCCTCTCCACCCTCTCCGAGTTGGGCATCTCCGGCGTCGGCCCACGCTTGGATTGCGTCCTACCTGACAGGTCGCTCCTACCAGGTGGCGTGGCGAGAATCTGTCTCCGCCACGCGATCTCACCACTGGTGTCCCCCAGGGCTCTGTTCTAGGCCCTCTCCTATTCTCGCTATACACCAAGTCACTTGGCTCTGTCATAACCTCACATGGTCTCTCCTATCATTGCTATGCAGACGACACACAATTAATCTTCTCCTTTCCCCCTTCTGATGACCAGGTGGCGGATCGCATCTCTGCATGTCTGGCAGACATATCAGTGTGGATGACGGATCACCACCTCAAGCTGAACCTCGGCAAGACGGAGCTGCTCTTCCTCCCGGGGGAGGACTGCCCGTTCCATGATCTCGCCATCACGGTTGACAACTCCATTGTGTCCTCCTCCCAGAGCGCTAAGAACCTTGGCGTGATCCTGGACAACACCCTGTCGTTCTCAACCAACATCATGGCGGTGGCCCGTTCCTGTAGGTTCATGCTCTACAACATCCGCAGAGTACGACCCTGCCTCACCCAGGAAGCAGCGCAGGTCCTAATCCAGGCACTTGTCATCTCCCGTCTGGATTACTGCAACTCGCTGTTGGCTGGGCTCCCTGCCTGTGCCATTAAACCCCTACAACTCATCCAGAACGCCGCAGCCCGTCTGGTGTTCAACCTTCCCAAGTTCTCTCACGTCACCCCGCTCCTCCGCTCTCTCCACTGGCTTCCAGTTGAAGCTCGCATCCGCTACAAGACCATGGTGCTTGCCTACGGAGCTGTGAGGGGAACGGCACCGCAGTACCTCCAGGCTCTGATCAGGCCCTACACCCAAGCAAGGGCACTGCGTCATCCTCCTCTGGCCTGCTCGCCTCCCTACCATTGAGGAAGTACAGTTCCCGCTCAGCCCAGTCAAAACTGTTCGCTGCTCTGGCCCCCCAATGGTGGAACAAACTCCCTCACGACGCCAGGACAGCGGAGTCAATCACCACCTTCCGGAGACACCTGAAACCCCACCTCTTCAAGGAATACCTAGGATAGGATAAGTAATCCTTCTCACCCCCCCCTTAATGACTTAGATGCACTATTGTAAAGTGGCTGTTCCACTGGATGTCAGAAGGTGAATTCACCAATTTGTAAGTCGCTCTGGATAAGAGCGTCTGCTAAATGACTTAAATGTAAATGTAAATGTGTTTCCCTGCTGTACCATCCCCTGCCAAGCAGAACCAAGCCAAACTCCTGCTCTAGCAAGTCCTGCCAAGCTGAACCAAGCCAAACTCCTGCACTAGCAAGTCCTGCCAAGCTGAACCAAGCCAAACTCCTGCTCGAGCAAGTCCTGCCAAGCTGAGTCAGAGGAGTGGTGGTTTGTGGTGTTGTTTAACACCAGGCTGACACTCTGTTAATGGTGCTGTTTAACACCAGGCTGACACTCTGTTAATGGTGCTGTTTAACACCAGGCTGACACTCTGTTAATGGTGCTGTTTAACACCAGGCTGACACTCTGTTAATGGTGCTGTTTAACACCAGGCTGACACTCTGTTAATGGTGCTGTTTAACACCAGGCTGACACTCTGTTAATGGTGCTGTTTAACACCAGGCTGACACTCTGTTAATGGTGCTGTTTAACACCAGGGTGTTTGTGTGTAATGTTCTCTCATGTTCCTGTTTGTGTGTAATGTTCTGCCATGTTCCTGTTTGTGTGTAATGTTCTGCCATGTTCAGTCATATCTCTAGCTATGAGGATGTTTCAGACCAGTCAGTCATATCTCTAGCTATGAGGATGTTTCAGACTGGTCAGTCATATCTCTAGCTATGAGGATGTTTCAGACCAGTCAGTCATATCTCTAGCTATGAGGATGTTTCAGACTGGTCAGTCATATCTCTAGCTATGAGGATGTTTCAGACCAGTCAGTCATATCTCTAGCTATGAGGATGTTTCAGACCGGTCAGTCATATCTCTAGCTATGAGGATGTTTCAGACCGGTCAGTCATATCTCTAGCTATGAGGATGTTTCTGACCGGTCAGTCATATCTCTAGCTATGAGGATGTTTCAGACCAGTCAGTCATATCTCTAGCTATGAGGATGTTTCAGACCAGTCAGTCATATCTCTAGCTATGAGGATGTTTCAGACCAGTCAGTCATATCTCTAGCTATGAGGATGTTTCTGGCTCTGTTGGTCTGGGCAGGAGGGGAGGATCAATCCAACCTAGGACGTGTTTCTTCCATCAACAGTGTGAGTGACAGACCAGGGACACAATAGCTCATGAAAAGACAACTAGGAAAGTTTAAAAAAATGTGTTTTACATTTCTGTCATCTACCAGACACACTTATCCTGAGTGACGTACAGAGTCCATACTTATTTTATACTGGTCCCCCCAGGGAATCAAACTCACCACCCTGGTGTCTAATGAAGCAATAAGGCATGAGTAAGTGTAGTATATGGCCAATACACCGCGGCTAAGGGCTGTTCTTTTGCACGACACAATGATTGACAGGCCTGGACACAGCCCTTAGCCGTGGTATATTGGCCATATATCACAAACCCCCGAGGTGCCTTCTTGCTATTATAAACTGGTTACCAACATAGTTAGAGCAGTATAAAAAAAAATGTTTTGTCATACCCGTGGTATATGGTCTGATATATCACATCTGTCAGCCAATCAGCATTCAGGGATCGATTCACCCAGTTTATAATGATGTATAAAAACGCTGTATTGTACGTCTCTCCCCTGTTTATAATGATGTATAAACACTGTACCTCTCTCCCCCGGTCGTCCATCCTGTCCGTTGGTCCCAGGGAACCCTGGTCTGCCTGTGGGCCCCCCCTCTCCCTGTGGCCCTGGCAGACCCCTGCGACCGGGCTCTCCTGGAGGTCCCGGTACCGTCCTCACAGACACTGACTGGCTGGGGATCTGGTTCAGGATGGAGCTGTAGCGAGACATGTGACCTGAGGTAGGAAGATAGGAGGGGAGGGGATGGAGAGGTTTGGGAGTAAGTCGGATGAGAGATTGTTGTAGAGAACAGTATGTATGGACAAAAATATCTAGAGAAAGAGAGAGAAAAAAGCTGGGTTGAGAACTCACTCTGAATCAGTTGTTCACACACTTGGCGTGCTAAGGCTCTGACGGTAGCTTGAGACTGCAGGTCTCCCTACAAAACAAGCAAAAAGCACTGGATTGACACAGCTCCACGTTCGCGCACACACACACACACACACACACACACACACACACACACACACACACACACACACACACACACACACACACACACACACACACACACACACACACACACACACAGAGAGAGAGAGAGAACACTCCCAGGGGGCATGTTTAATGAACTAGTCTGTGTGTGTGTGGGCGTTTAATAACTCTACTCCACCTTTAACTCTGAGGCTGGGGGCCTTTTGTGTTGAAGTCTCCCAACAATCCAAGAGACTGACCAGAAAATAACACAGAGCTTTAATCTTACGAAGCAAAGAGGTTTTGATCCAAGGCTATTTAACATGAACACAACATCCCCCCTAAAAGGCTTGAATAAACACAGTGTACCTGAATGTCTGGGGTTCGATTTACATGTAACTGTTCTAGCAGGTCTTGCATGAACTCCTAGAAAACACACTGTGGAGCTATAAACCGAGGGAGGAAGGCAGAGAGCTGTGAAGAGACACCTGCATCCCAAACAGCAACCTAGTCCCTATATAGTGCACTACTTATGACCAAGACCCATAGGGGCTCTGATCAAAAGTAGTGCACTATATAGGGAATAGGGTGCCATTTGGGATGCATGTTTCATCTGAGACACAGGACTGTTAGAGAGCCTCTTAATCCCAGAGATGATCAACTGCAATTATGGCTGATTTGAGGTTTGAAGCTACGGAAGTATTTCTACACTCCACTTGAATGTAAACTGTGTCTGAAATGAAGCATTGGTCTGAGAGTGAACTTACCCGTTCACCCTTGTCTCCTTTGGTACCAGCAGGGCCCTGTAACAGAGATAATATATTATAAACATCCTTTGGTACCAGCAGGGCCCTGTAACAGAGATCATATATTATAAACATCCTTTGGTACCAGCAGGGCCCTGTAACAGAGATCATATATTATAAACATCCTTTGGTACCAGCAGGGCCCTGTAACAGAGATCATATATTATAAACATCCTTTGGTACCAGCAGGGCCCTGTAACAGAGATAATATATTATAAACATCCTTTGGTACCAGCAGGGCCCTGTAACAGAGATCATATATTATAAACATCCTTTGGTACCAGCAGGGCCCTGTAACAGAGATCATATATTATAAACATCCTTTGGTACCAGCAGGGCCCTGTAACAGAGATAATATAATATAAACATCCTTTGTTACCAGCAGGGCCCTGTAACAGAGATCATATATTATAAACATCCTTTGGTACCAGCAGGGCCCTGTAACAGAGATAATATATTATAAACATCCTTTGGTACCAGCAGGGCCCTGTAACAGAGATAATATAATATAAACATCCTTTGTTACCAGCAGGGCCCTGTAACAGAGATCATATATTATAAACATCCTTTGGTACCAGCAGGGCCCTGTAACAGAGATAATATATTATAAACATCCTTTGGTACCAGCAGGGCCCTGTAACAGAGATAATATATTATAAACATCCTTTGGTACCAGCAGGGCCCTGTAACAGAGATCATGTATTATAAACATCCTTTGGTACCAGCAGGGCCCTGTAACAGAGATAATATATTATAAACATCCTTTGGTACCAGCAGGGCCCTGTAACAGAGATAATATATTATAAACATCCTTTGGTACCAGCAGGGCCCTGTAACAGAGATAATATATTCTAAACATCCTTTGGTACCAGCAGGGCCCTGTAACAGAGATCATATATTATAAACATCCTTTGGTACCAGCAGGGCCCTGTAACAGAGATCATATATTATAAACATCCTTTGGTACCAGCAGGGCCCTGTAACAGAGATAATATAATATAAACATCCTTTGTTACCAGCAGGGCCCTGTAACAGAGATAATATATTATAAACATCCTTTGGTACCAGCAGGGCCCTGTAACAGAGATAATATATTATAAACATCCTTTGGTACCAGCAGGGCCCTGTAACAGAGATAATATATTATAAACATCCTTTGGTACCAGCAGGGCCCTGTAACAGAGATAATATATTATAAACATCCTTTGGTACCAGCAGGGCCCTGTAACAGAGATAATATATTATAAACATCCTTTGGTACCAGCAGGGCCCTGTAACAGAGATAATATATTATAAACATCCTTTGGTACCAGCAGGGCCCTGTAACAGAGATAATATAATATAAACATCCTTTGGTACCAGCAGGGCCCTGTAACAGAGATAATATATTATAAACATCCTTTGGTACCAGCAGGGCCCTGTAACAGAGATAATATAATATAAACATCCTTTGGTACCAGCAGGGCCCTGTAACAGAGATAATATATTATAAACATCCTTTGGTACCAGCAGGGCCCTGTAACAGAGATAATATATTATAAACATCCTTTGGTACCAGCAGGGCCCTGTAACAGAGATCATGTATTATAAACACCCTTTGGTACCAGCAGGGCCCTGTAACAGAGATAATATATTATAAACATCCTTTGGTACCAGCAGGGCCCTGTAACAGAGATCATGTATTATAAACATCCTTTGGTACCAGCAGGGCCCTGTAACAGAGATAATATATTATAAACATCCTTTGGTACCAGCAGGGCCCTGTAACAGAGATAATATATTCTAAACATCCTTTGGTACCAGCAGGGCCCTGTAACAGAGATCATGTATTATAAACACACACATGGTCATTTTTCTCCCACTAAGTTTCAAAGTGCTTTTTGTTCTGACTCACAGCCTGTTTAGGAAAGCTTGTCCTATGTCCCCTGTAGTAGAAACACTGTGACTGTTAGAGAGGTCTATGACCTGCTGGACCGTGAGCTGTCTGTTTTATCGCCAAACACATAAAGCAAATGGATGCATATGTGAGCTAACACATTAGACAATAGAGACATAAAATCTTCATAAACATGATGGCCATTTAACAGGATCGGATATCATTATAAAACTTTGGACCACAGTATTTGAGGCAGAGGTCATTCGATCTTTTATGAAACATGGAGTCATGCATCGACTACTTTGACAATGTGTGTGTGTGTGTATATTATAAACATGTTTGGTGTGTGTGTGGTGTGTGTGTGTGTGTGTGTTGTGTGTGTCCTTTGTGTGTGTGTGGTGTGTGTAACAGTGATAATATGTTATAAACATGTGTTGTGTGTGTGTGCCGTGTAACAGCGTGTGTGTAAACATGTTTGGTGTGTGTGATAATATATTATAAACATCCTTGGCACCAGCAGTGTGTCAGGTGTAGAGTATATTCCAGGAATAATATGCCAAGAGTGGACACTGGAGAGAGGTGGAGCTCAGTGAGCTCAGTGTGGCCCATATGATTATAAACATCCTTTGCCATGACAACCACACTGACAAGACACACACTCACACAAATCAGACTTAGAGTCTCCTGAGAGCCGTGGAAAAGGGCAGCTATGACAAGTGTCTGAACATTTTAGTGGTATGTGACCAGATTACAGTGAATACAAAGTTTTATAAAGCAAGAAGAAGATGGGACAGAGAACCAGGAAACATAGAGAGGAAACATGACTTTGGAAACACAGAGAGGAAACAGTAAGAGGAAACATAGAGATAAACATGACAGAGGAACCATGACAGAGGAAACATGACAGAGGAACCACGAGAGAGGAAACATGACAGAGGAAACATGACAGAGGAAACATGAGAGAGGAAACATGACAGAGGAACCACGTAAGAGAGGAAACATGACAGAGGAAACATGACAGAGGAAACATGACAGAGGAAACACAGAGAGGAAACAGAGAGGAAACATGACAGAGGAAACATGACAGAGGAAACATGACAGAGGAAACATGACAGAGGAAACATGACAGAGGAACCACGACAGAGGAAACATGACAGAGGAAACATGAAGGAGGAAACATGACAGAGGAAACACGACAGAGGAAACACAAGAGAGGAAACATGACAGAGGAAACACGAGAGAGGAAACATGACAGAGGAACCACGAGAGAGGAAACACGACAGAGGAAACACAAGAGAGGAAACATTAGAGAGGAAACATGATAGAGGAAACATGACAGAGGAAACATGACAGAGGAAACATGACAGAGGAAACACGATAGAGGAACCACGAGAGAGGAAACATGACAGAGGAAACATGACAGAGGCACCATAGAGAGGAAAGATGACAGAGGAAACATGACAGAGGAAACATGACAGAGGCACCACGAGAGAGGAAACATGACAGAGGAAACATGACAGAGGAAACATGACAGAGGAAACATGACAGAGGCACCTGTAAGAGAGACCATAATGTGCCATATAACTTCTACATGGGAGAGCCAACTGCTTTGAGGCACACAATAAGAAACAAACATCCTTTGCCACCATATCCATCCACAGAATGGATGCTGACATTGCTAACCCTTATAAAACAGCCACAAACATCTCATATTATAATCCAAACAAACCCTTTGGAAGTTTCTCACAGGCTAATGATCCTCATGTGTAGAGTCAGATATCTAGCTGGTCACAGGCTAATGATCCTTGTTGTGGGAGTCAGATATCTAGCTGGCCACAGGCTAATGATCTTCATGTGTAGAGACAGATATCTAGCTGGTCACAGGCTAATGATCCTCATGTGAGAGTCAGATATCTAGCTGGTCACAGGCTAATGATCCTCATGTGTAGAGACAGATATCTAGCTGATCACAGGCTAATGATCCTCATGTGGGAGTCAGATATCTAGCTGATCACAGGTTAATGATCCTCATGTGTAGAGACAGATATCTAGCTGATCACAGGCTAATGATCCTCATGTGTAGAGACAGATATCTAGCTGGTCACAGGCTAATGATCCTCATGTGGGAGTCAGATATCTAGCTGGTCACAGGCTAATGATCCTCATGTGTAGAGACAGATATCTAGCTGGGATCAGGCTGTTGTGTTTTGATGTGTGGGAAACAATGAAAGCCTTGGTCTTTCTGTCAGCCACACACACACATATCTGGCTCTCTCTGCGGTCCTCCCCAGGCCTGTGATTTATGGTGTGCTCCAGAGCCAAACGGTGCTTGTCTTTTAGCCCAGGGCTGAAGTGGCTGAATGGGCTGAATTCAGCTGTATTATCTGTCACCAGCCTCAGGCCATCATCACACCAACAGTTGGCTCATCTCTCTCTCTGGTCCTACGCTCTGATCCGGGAGGCAGAGGAGACATTATAGAAGGAGGTGTTGAAGACACCATAAACAACAGATGGAGATGTTGAAGACACCATAAACAACAGATGGAGATGTTGAAGACACCATAAACAACAGGTGGAGGTGTTGAAGACACCATAAACAACAGGTGGAGATGTTGAAGACACCATAAACAACAGGTGGAGATGTTGAAGACACCATAAACAACAGGTGGAGATGTTGAAGACACCATAAACAACAGGTGGAGATGTTGAAGACACCATAAACAACAGATGGAGATGTTGAAGACACCATAAACAACAGGTGGAGATGTTGAAGACACCATAAACAACAGGTGGAGATGTTGAAGACACCATAAACAACAGATGAAGACGTTGAATATTCTTCCTTTTCAGGGATGTACAGTACAGGGGACATTGTGTAGGAAGCAAACCCATGGAAGGTCCCTCAATATGGGACCATTGACAGGTAGAGGACAGGAATCGTTGGTCCAGGCAAATCCTGTGTAACCTGATCCATCTAGCTTTCAACAGACCTGGGTGGTCTGATGGTGAGTCAATCAACCAACCAAGGGTTTGAATATCAGGTAGTGTACTTACAGGTGGTCCCTGGTCTCCCAGCGGTCCAGGAGAGCCATATCCACCAGGGGCCCCGGGGCTCCAGGACTGCCCTGGTAGAGAGACAAATGATCAAGGGTGAAATAATAAACTACATGTTAAGTCAACTTATGCACATTTCATGCATGGATAAGAATTGGACTGTAATAGAGACAGAGAGAGAGAGATAGAGAGACAGACAGAGAGAGAGAGACAGAGAGACAGAGAGAGAGCTGGCAGAGAGTTTATGATCCTCAGAGAGAGTCAGAGAGACAGAGACAGAGAGAGAGAGATCCTCAGAGAGAGACAGATATCTAGAGGGGGGGGTTGAGAGAGAGAGATCCTCAGAGAGAGAGACAGAGGGAGACAAAGGCTAAGAGATCCTCATGAGAGAGAGGCAGAGAGAGCTGAGACAGAGGAGAGATGAGAGAGAGAGAGAGAGGCAGAGGAGAGAGAGGGAAAGGGAGTAAAGCTAAAACTTACCATGGGCCCTGATATCTACCCTGCTGTCCTTGTGGTCCATCCTTCCCAGGCAGGCCCTTAGAACAGAACAGACAGGATCAACATATAAACTACTGCTTGCCCAGGCAGGCCCTTAGAACAGAACAGACAGGATCAACATATAAACTACTGCTTTCCCAGGCAGGCCCATGTTAGAACAGAACAGACAGGATCAACATATAAACTACTGCTTGCCCAGGCAGGCCCTTAGAACAGAACAGACAGGATCAACATATAAACTACTGCTTTCCCAGGCAGTCTCTTAGAACAGAACAGACAGGATCAACACAAACTACTGCTTTCCCAGACAGTCTCTTAGAACAGACAGGATCAACACAAACTACTGCTTTCCCAGGCTGTCTCTTAGAACAGAACAGACAGGATCAACACAAACTACTGCTTTCCCAGACAGTCTCTTAGAACAAAACAGACAGGATCAACATAAACTACTGCTTTCCCAGACAGTCTCTTAAACAAAACAGACAGGATCAACATAAACTACTGCTTTCCCAGGCAGTCTCTTAGAATAGAACAGACAGGATCAACACAAACTACTGCTTTCCCAGACAGTCTCTTAGAACAGAACAGACAGGATCAATACAAACTACTGCTTTCCCAGACAGGCCCTTAGAACAGAACAGACAGGATCAACACATAAACTACTGCTTTCCCAGACAGTCTCTTAGAACAGAACAGACAGGATCAATACAAACTACTGCTTTCCCAGACAGGCCCTTAGAACAGAACAGACAGGATCAACACATAAACTACTGCTTTCCCAGACAGTCTCTTAGAACAGAACAGACAGGATCAACACATAAACTACTGCTTTCCCAGGCAGTCTCTTAGAACAGAACAGACAGGATCAACACAAACTACTGCTTTCCCAGACAGTCTCTTAGAACAGAACAGACAGGATCAACACATAAACTACTGCTTTCCCAGGCAGTCTCTTAGAACAGAACAGACATGTGAAGACACCATAAACAACAGTCAACACAAACTACTGCTTTCCCAGACAGTCTCTTAGAACAGAACAGACAGGATCAACACATAAACTACTGCTTTCCCAGGCAGTCTCTTAGAACAGAACAGACAGGATCAACACATAAACTACTGCTTTCCCAGGCAGTCTCTTAGAACAGAACAGACAGGATCAACACATAAACTACTGCTTTCCCAGACAGTCTCTTAGAACAGAACAGACAGGATCAACACATAAACTACTCCACTTCATAGAGTTAGTAGTAGTCTGAACACTGAACATAACCTCCCATTATCAAAACACCAATGAATTCTGCAGAGATCCTTTTGTTAAAACCAAAAAGCCTGAAACCCTCCAGAACAACACTAATGATAATGGTAGGATAATGTGTACAGTAAGAGTAAGCAAGTCAGCAAGCTTAAATGGTTTGTTATGTTTGTCTGGCTGGCTGACCTCTGGCTGACCTCTGGGAGCTGGCTACGGTATCCACACTTACAGTGACAATCTGTAAGAGTCCGTGAGATACCTAATCAACCAGCCAGACTTCTTCTGGACCTATCAGACACACAGATGAATGGCTCAAGTAGGAAAACAGGTGAGAAGGCATCATGGTGCTCGTCTGGTATTCAAACTGAATATCGCTCCATTTCATTAGTTGTTTCATTATAGTGAAACAGAGTGATATTCAGTTTGTATTCCAGGCTATTATGGTGCAGCATGGTTGCGTGAACTCCAGTCGATGATTCAATTGAGGACAATCCCCAAATCTGCTTACTTAGCAGTTCAACTCGATTAAATGAAGATAGAATCACGCAATCATTTGGATTGGAGTGAACATGAATAATACACAATCTGTCATGACATGGTTTTAACTTCCAAAAGTTGTCATCTTCAATTTCCTTGTAAATTGCCAGAGTGATACCAACAACCATGTGCCTGTCCTTGCTTCAAAACGTAGTGCCTGTCAAGGTTCACATCACGACTAAACAGATGCTTGACTGGAAAACATGTTTATTTTTATTTCACTTTTATTTAACTAGGCAAGTCAGTTAAGAACAAATTCTGATTTTACAACGACTGCTTTCCCCGATGCAGTGCCTTAGACCGCTGAACCAGGGTCTGTAAGTGACGCCTCTAGCACTGAGATGTAGTGCCTTAGACCGCTGAACCAGGGTCAACAGTACGCCTCTAGCACTGAGATGCAGTGCCTTAGACCGAACAGAACCAGGGTCTGTAGTGACGCCTCTAGCACTGAGATGCAGTGCCTTAGACCGCTGAACCAGGGTCTGTAGTGACGCCTCTAGCACTGAGATGCAGTGCCTTAGACCGCTGAACCAGGGTCTGTAGTGATGCCTCTAGCACTGAGATGCAGTGCCTTAGACCGCTGAACCAGGGTCTGTAGTGACGCCTCTAGCACTGAGATGCAGTGCCTTAGACCGACAGGATGAACCAGGGTCTGTAGTGACGCCTCTAGCACAGAGATGCAGTGCCTTAGACCGCTGAACCAGGGTCTGTAGTGACGCCTCTAGCACTGAGATGCAGTGCCTTAGACAAAACTGAACCAGGGTCTGTAGTGACGCCTCTAGCACTGAGATGCAGTGCCTTAGACCGCTGAACCAGGGTCTGTAGTGACGCCTCTAGCACTGAGATGCAGTGCCTTAGACCGCTGAACCAGGGTCTGTAGTGACTCCTCTAGCACTGAGATGCAGTGCCTTAGTCCTCTGCACCAGTGTCTGTTGTGACGCCTCTTGCTCTGAGTTGCAGTGCATTAGTCCTCTGAACCAGGGTCTGTAGTGACGCCTCTAGCACTGAGATGCAGTGCCTTAGACCGCTGAACCAGGGTCTGTCCCAGACGTCTCTAGCACTGAGATGCAGTGCCTTAGACCGCTGAACCAGGGTCTGTAGTGACGCCTCTAGCACTGAGATGCAGTGCCTAAACCGCTGAACCAGGGTCTGTAGTGACGCCTCTAGCACTGAGATGCAGTGCCTTAGACCGCTGAACCAGGGTCTGTATCCTTTTAAATGGTTGTGTGACGCCTCTAGCACTGAGATGCAGTGCCTTAGACCGCTGAACCAGGGTCTGTAGTGACGCCTCTAGCACTGAGATGCAGTGCCTTAGACCGCTGAACCAGGGTCTGTAGTGACGCCTCTAGCACTGAGATGCAGTGCCTTAGACCGCTGAACCAGGGTCTGTAGTGACGCCTCTAGCACTGAGATGCAGTGCCTTAGACCGCTGAACCAGGGTCTGTAGTGAAAACGCCTCTAGCACTGAGATGCAGTGCCTTAGACCGCTGAACCAGGGTCTGTAGTGACATTCTAGCACTGAGATGCAGTGCCTTAGACCGCTGAACCAGGGTCTGTAGTGACGCCTCTAGCACTGAGATGCAGTGCCTTAGACCGCTGAACCAGGGTCTGTAGTGACGCCTCTAGCACTGAGATGCAGTGCCTTAGACCGCTGAACCAGGGTCTGTCAGTGACGTTCTAGCACTGAGATGCAGTGCCTTAGACCGCTGAACCAGGGTCTGTAGTGATGCCTCTAGCACTGAGATGCAGTGCCTTGACCGCTGAACCAGGGTCTGTAGTGACGCCTCTAGCACTGAGATGCAGTGCCTTAGACCGCTGAACCAGGGTCTGATTTTAGTGACGCCTCTAGCACTGAGATGCAGTGCCTTAGACCGCTGAACCAGGGTCTGTAGTGACGCCTCTAGCACTGAGATGCAGTGCCTTAGACCGCTGAACCAGGGTCTGTAGTGACGCCTCTAGCACTGAGATGCAGTGCCTTAGACCGCTGAACCAGGGTCTGTAGTGACGCCTCTAGCACTGAGATGCAGTGCCTTAGACCGCTGAACCAGGGTCTGTAGTGACGCCTCTAGCACTGAGATGCAGTGCCTTAGACCGCTGAACCAGGGTCTGTAGTGACGCCTCTAGCACTGAGATGCAGTGCCTTAGACCGCTGAACCAGGGTCTGTAGTGACGCCTCTAGCACTGAGATGCAGTGCCTTAGACCGCTGAACCAGGGTCTGTAGTGACGCCTCTAGCACTGAGATGCAGTGCCTTAGACCGCTGAACCAGGGTCTGTAGTGACGCCTCTAGCACTGAGATGCAGTGCCTTAGACCGCTGAACCAGGGTCTCCAGTGACACCTCTAGCACTGAGATGCAGTGCCTTAGACCGCTGAACCAGGGTCTGTGGTGACGCCTCTAGCACTGAGATGCAGTGCCTTAGACCGCTGAACCAGGGTCTGTAGTGACGCCTCTAGCACTGAGATGCAGTGCCTTAGACCGCTGAACCAGGGTCTGTAGTGACGCCTCTAGCACTGAGATGCAGTGCCTTAGACCGCTGAACCAGGGTCTGTAGTGACGCCTCTAGCACTGAGATGCAGTGCCTTAGACCGCTGAACCAGGGTCTGTAGTGACGCCTCTAGCACTGAGATGCAGTGCCTTAGACCGCTGAACCAGGGTCTGTAGTGACGCCTCTAGCACTGAGATGCAGTGCCTTAGACCGCTGAACCAGGGTCTGTAGTGACGCCTCTAGCACTGAGATGCAGTGCCTTAGACCGCTGAACCAGGGTCTGTAGTGACGCCTCTAGCACTGAGATGCAGTGCCTTAGACCGCTGAACCAGGGTCTGTAGTGATGCCTCTAGCACTGAGATGCAGTGCCTTAGACCGCTGAACCAGGGTCTGTAGTGATGCCTCTAGCACTGAGATGCAGTGCCTTAGACCGCTGAACCAGGGTCTGTAGTGACGCCTCTAGCACTGAGATGCAGTGCCTAGAACCAGGGTCTGTAGTGACGCCTCTAGCACTGAGATGCAGTGCCTTAGACCACTGAACCAGGGTCTGTAGTGACTCCTCTAGCACTGAGATGCAGTGCCTTAGACCGCTGAACCAGGGTCTGTAGTGACTCCTCTAGCACTGAGATGCAGTGCCTTAGACCGCTGAACCAGGGTCTGTAGTGACGCCTCTAGCACTGAGATGCAGTGCCTTAGACCGCTGAACCAGGGTCTGTAGTGACGCCTCTAGCACTGAGATGCAGTGACTTAGACCGCTGAACCAGGGTCTGTAGTGACGCCTCTAGCACTGAGATGCAGTGCCTTAGACCGCTGAACCAGGGTCTGTAGTGACGCCTCTAGCACTGAGATGCAGTGCCTTAGACCGCTGAACCAGGGTCTGTAGTGACGCCTCTAGCACTGAGATGCAGTGCCTTAGACCGCTGAACCAGGGTCTGTAGTGACGCCTCTAGCACTGAGATGCAGTGCCTTAGACCGCTGAACCAGGGTCTGTAGTGACGCCTCTAGCACTGAGATGCAGTGCCTTAGACCGCTGGACCAGGGTCTGTAGTGACGCCTCTAGCACTGAGATGCAGTGCCTTAGACCGCTGAACCAGGGTCTGTAGTGACGCCTCTAGCACTGAGATGCAGTGCCTTAGACCGCTGAACCAGGGTCTGTAGTGACGCCTCTAGCACTGAGATGCAGTGCCTTAGACCGCTGCGCCACTCGGGAGCCCCATTGAACCGACTGAAAGTTGTACTACAACCCAAGGAGTGTTTCAGGACAAGCCAATTAGAGAAAGTGTTCCTCATGGGCACATAACCGACACAAATCCTCATCTATGAGCTATGGCTTGTCTTTTCTATGGTTTTCTGTAGTTCAGCATGGCCGCTTCCAAGCCCATTCTCTTTGCCAGAGTGGGACGACCAGTCCCCCAGTGTGGGAGTCAACCCCCAGTCAAGCAGTAAACACCTCCCAGTAAAACCTCATAACGAGGCTCTAGAGTGAGGCCTTTTGAAGGTCAAGTGTAGCTAGAGGAGGGGCCAGAAAGCAGGAATGGAGCTGGAATGGGGACTAGTGAACGCCAAGAGGGGCATAGGGGCTCCTCCATAAAGAAGAGCAGACCCAGAACTGTGGTTTATCAACATGGAGAATCAAGAAAAGCAAGCCACTTTCTGCCCAAATACAGTGTCAACTAACTGTGTCAAACTGTGATTATGTAATAATTAAGTAAAATAAACACACAAAAATGGGGACCTTTTCCAAGGGAATAATGACTCAGGAAATCCCTGGTCTTGTTTAGTCACACAGAGAGTTAATTCAGAGAAGAAGGCTTTCGTGATTAATTATGTCCTGTGTTGCTCTAACTGATTCCCAAGAGGAGGCTATTGTTTTTCTGTTCTGATCTCTCTTGGCATCTTTAAAGATGTTACAAACTCAGATCGCCCCTCTACATCCACAGCTTCATGGGTTCTGAGGTGTACAGCTACGTGTATTCCATCAGAGTCTTTGGCAACTGGCCAATATTACAGGGAATGGACCAATCAGGCACTATCATTTACAGTACAGCAAAGTGTTCCATTCTTCATGAAAATTACTCTTAAGATGACTTGTAACATTTTAGCTGTACGCATCTTCGTCATCATCGTCATCATCATCATCATCATCATCATAATTATCATTATCATCATCATCGTCGTCGTCATCATCATCATCATCATCGTCACCATCATTATCATCATCATCGTCACCATCATTATCCATGGCGTGTCTACATCTAGATAACAGTGTTGACCCCTGAGAGTGATAGAAAGAGCTGTGGTGGTTTGAATAGGATTTTAGAAATTCTTAGAGGATCTTGGGAGTTGTCAGCTTATAGCTGTCGTTGAGGAGCAAGATGGAGATTCCATATCACTTTATACTCGTGTTTTCTTTTCCATATCTGTTGGATCAGTGCAGAAGCTTGTGTGATACCAAAGCAGATTCTGATGAGATATACTGTCAGTGGAAAAGTGAAAATCACATGGTAACATCCTTGGGCCTTCAGGTGACTTAATGTCAGGTAAGTTGACCCTAAAACCGTCCCGTTGATGTAGCAGCCTGTGTTGCTTTTGTCAGTCTTTGAGATAAAAAATGTGTATTATGAAGGTTCAAAGGGCATCTCTCATAACTCATTTATTTACAGCACATTTATTTTAAGTGCTGTGTCAGAGTATGAGACATGAAATTGATTCATAGGGAAATCAAAACAGCATTCTGTAAACATCTTGTGAGCTTTAAGCCAGAGATTTAAAGCATCGTGACATAAAAACGTCAGTGTTATGTTTGTTGTGAGGAAGGAAACAGAATTACGGGCTTCAAAATCAGAAGAAAAAAACTATTTGACTTTAATATTTAAAATTGAGCTAAAGAGCTCAGGGCGCTCAGGTTTTGAGCAGGTCATACGAACAGAATATACATACAATACATAATGGAAATAATGAATCTGTAAGTCAAACAAAATGAATAGACTGTTACCCTCTGTCCAACTGGTCCACCTCTTCCTGGTCCGCCAGGAGATCCACCAACACCCTGCAAAATATCATACCAATACAGAGTCAAAGTGATTTACAACATGAGAAACCTTATTCATTCAGGTCTGAATGGTGAACATCTCATTTACAAGATGAGAAACCTTATTCATTAAGGTCAATGGTGAACATCTCATTTACAACATGAGAAACCTTATTCATTAAGGTCAATGGTGAACATCTCATTTAAAAGATGAGAAACCTTATTCATTAAGGTCAATGGTGAACATCTCATTTACAACATGAGAAACCTTATTCATTAAGGTCTGAATGGTGAACATCTCATTTACAAGATGAGAAACCTTATTAATTAAGGTCAATGGTGAACATCTCATTTACAACATGAGAAACCTTATTAATTAAGGTCAATGGTGAACATCTCATTTACAACATGAGAAACCTTATTCATTAAGGTCAATGGTGAACATCTCATTTACAAGATGAGAAACCTTATTCATTCAGGTCTGAATGGTGAACATCTCATTTACAAGATGAGAAACCTTATTAATTAAGGTCAATGGTGAACATCTCATTTACAACATGAGAAACCTTATTCATTAAGGTCAATGGTGAACATCTCATTTACAACATGAGAAACCTTATTCATTCAGGTCTGAATGGTGAACATCTCATTTACAACATGAGAAACCTTATTCATTAAGGTCTGAATGGTGAACATCTCATTTAAAAGATGAGAAACCTTATTCATTCAGGTCTGAATGGTGAACATCTCATTTACAACATGAGAAACCTTATTCATTAAGGTCAATGGTGAACATCTCATTTACAAGATGAGAAACCTTATTCATTAAGGTCAATGGTGAACATCTCATTTACAACATGAGAAACCTTATTCATTAAGGTCAATGGTGAACATCTCATTTACAACATGAGAAACCTTATTCATTCAGGTCTGAATGGTGAACATCTCATTTACAACATGAGAAACCTTATTCATTAAGGTCTGAATGGTGAACATCTCATTTAAAAGATGAGAAACCTTATTCATTCAGGTCTGAATGGTGAACATCTCATTTACAACATGAGAAACCTTATTCATTCAGGTCTGAATGGTGAACATCTCATTTACAAGATGAGAAACCTTATTCATTCAGGTCTGAATGGTGAACAGCTCAACACCTGCCAAAGCTTTGCTGTGTGTATCCAGTCTCCTACAGCTCACCCAGCCCATTCCAAACATAATCATAACTTAGCTATGAGGTTATAAAATATGTATCTTCTGCCACAACTTTACAAGAGAGGTCGTAAAGCATATCAATGAAAGGTGGGGATATTATGCAGAGGAGGGGAGGGGAGAGTAGTGGAGAGGAGGGGTGTGATTAATGTTGTGCTGTGAGACCAGATCCTGGCACAAACCACCACCAGCCCTGATATCTTCCCTGTCAGCTATACACACACACACACACACACACACACACACACACACACACACACACACACTATACACACACACACACACACACACACACACACACACACACACACACACACACACACACACACACACACACACACACACACACACACACACACACACACACACACACACACAAACACACACACACACACCCCATCCTGGCCCTGAGAGATGTGGTAATGGCTATGAAGAGAGAGGCAGAGAGCAGAATCAGCAAGGCCAACAGATTAAGTGTTCATATTTCTCTACGACCAGCCAGACCCAACCAGTCACTCTGGTCCTCTCTACCACCAGCCAGACCCTACCAGTCACTCTGGTCCTCTCTACCACCAGCCAGACCCTACCAGTCACTCTGGTCCTCTCTACCACCAGCCAGACCCTACCAGTCACTCTGGTCCTCTCTACCACCAGCCAGACCCTACCAGTCACTCTGGTCCTCTCTACCACCAGCCAGACCCTACCAGTCACTCTGGTCCTCTCTACCACCAGCCAGACCCTACCAGTCACTCTGGTCCTCTCTACCACCAGCCAGAGACTCTACCAGACCCTACCAGTCACTCTGGTCCTCTACCACCAGCCAGACCCTACCAGTCACTCTGGTCCTCTCTACCCGACCTTACCAGTCACTCTGGTCCTCTCTACCAGACCTTACCAGTCACTCTGGTCCTCTCTACCACCAGCCAGACCCGACCAGTCACTCTGGTCCTCTCTACCAGACCCTACCAGTCACTCTGGACCAGACCTTACCAGTCACTCTGGTCCTCTCTACCACCAGCCAGACCCGACCAGTCACTCTGGTCCTCTCTACCAGACAATACCAGTCACTCTGGTCCTCTCTACCAGACCCTACCAGTCACTCTGGTCCACTCTACCACCAGCCAGACCCTACCAGTCACTCTGGTCCTCTACCACCAGCCAGACCCTACCAGTCACTCTGGTCCTCTCTACCAGACCCTACCAGTCACTCTGGTCCCCTACCAGACCTTACCAGTCACTCTGGTCCTCTACCACCAGCCAGACCCTACCAGTCACTCTGGTCCTCTCTACCCAGACCTTACCAGTCACTCTGGTCCTCTCTACCAGACCTACCAGTCACTCTGGTCCTCTCTACCACCAGCCAGACCCGACCAGTCACTCTGGTCCTCTCTACCAGACCCTACCAGTCACTCTGGTCCTCTCTACCAGACCTTACCAGTCACTCTGGTCCTCTCTACCACCAGCCAGACCCGACCAGTCACTCTGGTCCTCTCTACCAGACCCTACCAGTCACTCTGGTCCTCTCTACCCGACCCTACCAGTCACTCTGGTCCTCTCTTCCAGACCCTACCAGTCACTCTGGTCCTCTCTACCAGACCCTACCAGTCACTCTGGTCCTCTCTACCAGACCCTACCAGTCACTCTGGACCTCTCTTCCAGACCCTACCAGTCACTCTGGTCCTCTCTACCACCAGCCAGACCCTACCAGTCACTCTGGTCCTCTCTACCACCAGCCAGACCCGACTAGTCACTCTGGTCCTCTCTACCAGACCCTACCAGTCACTCTGGTCCTCTCTACCACCAGCCAGACCCTACCAGTCACTCTGGTCCTCTCTACCACAAGCCAGACCCTACCAGTCACTCTGGTCCTCTCTACCACCAGCCAGACCCTACCAGTCACTCTGGTCCTCTCTACCACCAGCCAGACCCTACCAGTCACTCTGGTCCTCTACCACCAGCCAGACCCTACCAGTCACTCTGGTCCTCTCTACCCGACCTTACCAGTCACTCTGGTCCTCTCTACCAGACCTTACCAGTCACTCTGGTCCTCTCTACCACCAGCCAGACCCGACCAGTCACTCTGGTCCTCTCTACCAGACCCTACCAGTCACTCTGGTCCTCTCTACCAGACCTTACCAGTCACTCTGGTCCTCTCTACCACCAGCCAGACCCGACCAGTCACTCTGGTCCTCCCTCCAGACCCTACCAGTCACTCTGGTCCTCTCTACCAGACCCTACCAGTCACTCTGGTCCTCTCTACCAGACCCTACCAGTCACTCTGGACCTCTCTTCCAGACCCTACCAGTCACTCTGGTCCTCTCTACCACCAGCCAGACCCTACCAGTCACTCTGGTCCTCTCTACCACCAGCCAAACCCGACTAGTCACTCTGGTCCTCTCTACCAGACCCTACCAGTCACTCTGGTCCTCTCTACCAGACCCTACCAGACACTCTGGTCCTCTCTACCAGACCCTACCAGTCACTCTGGTCCTCTCTACCACCGTCCAGACCCTACCAGTCACTCTGGTCCTCTCTACCACCGTCCAGACCCTACCAGTCACTCTGGTCCTCTCTACCAGACCCTACCAGTCACTCTGGTCCTCTCTTCCAGACCTTACCAGTCACTCTGGTCCACTCTACCACCAGCCAGACCCTACCAGTCACTCTGGACCTCTCTTCCAGACCCTACCAGTCACTCTGGTCCTCTCTACCACCAGCCAGACCCTACCAGTCACTCTGGTCCTCTCTACCACCAGCCAGACCCGACTAGTCACTCTGGTCCTCTCTACCAGACCCTACCAGTCACTCTGGTCCTCTCTACCAGACCCTACCAGACACTCTGGTCTACCACCGTCCAGACCCTACCAGTCACTCTGGTCCTCTCTACCACCGTCCAGACCCTACCAGTCACTCTGGTCCTCTCTACCAGACCAGTCACTCTGGTCCACTCTACCACCAGCCAGACCCTACCAGTCACTCAGTCCTCTCTACCAGACCCTACCAGTCACTCTGGTCCTCTCTTCCAGACCTTACCAGTCACTCTGGTCCACTCTACCACCAGCCAGACCCTACCAGTCACTCTGGTCCTCTCTACCACCAGCCAGACCCTACCAGTCACTCTGGTCCTTCTACCAGACCCTACCAGTCACTCTGGTCCTCTCTTCCAGACCTTACCAGTCACTCTGGTCCACTCTACCACCAGCCAGACCCTACCAGTCATTGGTATTTACCAGACCCTACCAGTTGTGGCTCTTCCAGATACCAGTCACTCTGGAAAGACCCTACCAGTCACTCTGGTCCTCTCTACCAGACCCTACCAGTCACTCTGGTTAATGGATCCAGGATAAATCAACCCCTAGAGACTAAGAATGATGGATGGTGAGCAAGCATCAGTTAGATGCATTGGCTACCAACTCAGACACATACTTTGCTATTCAATGGATTTTTCACTGTCAGGTTGTAAATGAGAGGAGAGGGTAGAGCTCATGACAAGGGTTATATTGTATTTACTGTATATTGTGGCTGGTGATGGTGAAAGATAGAGAGAGGCAAAGACCTCTTTAATGGATGTTCCCGGAGGTGTGATGGTGAGAGACAGAGAGGGGCAAAGACCTCTGTAATGGATGTTCCGGAGGTACGATGGTTGTGCGTCCCAAATGGAACCCTTTGACCTTTGCATCACTCAGGGAATAGGGTGCCATTTTGGATGCAGCCATATATTCTCTGTGTCTGGTGTAGATGACAGCAGGTCCTTGAAGATACCTTCCGGAAGAAACCCCTCTACTGTGTACTCTTAGGGGTTCTGACAAAATGCAGAAAGTCGGGACTCTCCCACCACAACGGGACAAGAACAGGACGTAGAAAGTCCTGATTCAAAGTAAATACCATCTAGACAGGGGACTCCTCCAATATCATTAGAGTACGAGCCCCGTTGCTGCCCGAAACCCACTTCCTCATATCACCAAGGCTTTGTCCCAAATAGCACTCTGGAGACAGACTTCTATACAAGGCTATTGTGTTCTCTGATCTGTCCACTAAGCAGACGAGGCTCAGTAATTAATACTGGTAGTTCATCATGGTTTTCTCATGTGACTGATTCCATTAGTCTGGTAGCAGCAGGGGAAGCCCTGTGTGCCAGGTTGTGTCATGTGACTGATTCCATTAGTCTGGTAGCAGCAGGGGAAGCCCTGTGTGCCAGGTTGTATCATGTGACTGATTCTGGTAGCAGCAGGGGAAGCCCTGTGTGCCAGGTTGTGTCATGTGACTGATTCTGGTAGCAGCAAGGGAAGCCCTGTGTGCCAGGTTGTGTCATGTGACTGATTCTGGTAGCAGGAGGGGAAGCCCTGTGTGCCAGGTTGTGTCATGTGACTGATTCCAGGAGGGGAATTAGTGCCAGGTTGTGTCATGTGCAGCAGGAGGGGAAGCCCTGTGTGCCAGGTTGTGTCATGTGACTGATTCTGGTAGCAGCAGGGGAAGCCCTATGTGCCAGGGTGGGGTGTAAGACACCTGGTCTACTTCCCAAATAGCACCCTGTTCCCTATATAGAGCACTACCTTCGTACTGTGTAGGGAATAAGGTCCCATTTGGGGGACAGCCCTCGTGTGATGCCTCACGACGCCAAGACAGGAACCTTCTCTCAGCTGCTACTTATCTCTCCCTCACCTCACTCACACACATCTATTACACAAACAACCACGCACACACACACACACAAGCACGCACGTGCACACACACACACACACACACTGTAATTACAGTGGAAGAATGATCTATGACTAGAATAGGTTTTCCAGACAGTGGAAGCAGTAATCACTAGTCTCAACACAGTGTCTCTGTGGGAGTAGTAATCACTAGTCTCAACACAGTGTCTCTGTGGAGGTAGTAATCACTAATCTCATCACAGAATCTCTGTGGGAGTAGTAAACACTAGTCTCATCACAGTGTCTCTGTGGAGGTAGTAATCACTAGTCTCAACACAGCGTCTCTGTGGAGGTAGTAATCACTAGTCTCAACACAGCGTCTCTGTGGGAGTAGTAATCACTAGTCTCAACACAGTGTCTCTGTGGAGGTAGTAATCACTAGTCACGTCACAGTGTCTCTGTGGGAGTAGTAATCACTAGTCACATCACAGTGTCTCTGTGGGAGTAGTAATCACTAGTCATCAGTGTCATCACAGTCACATGTCTCTGTGGGAGTAGTAATCACTAGTCACATCAGTGTCTCTGTGGGAGTAGTAATCACTAGTCACATCAGTGTCTCTGTGGGAGTTGTAATCACTAGTCACATCAGTGTCTCTGTGGGAGTAGTAATCACTAGTCACATCAGTGTCTCTGTGGGAGTAGTAAACACTAGTCACATCAGGGTCTCTGTGGGAGTAGTAATCACTAGTCACATCAGGGTCTCTGTGGGAGTAGTAATCACTAGTCACATCAGTGTCTCTGTGGGAGTAGTAATCACACTCAGTGTCTCTGTGGGAGTAGTAATCACTAGTCACATCACAGGGTCCAGGTGGGGGTAGTAAACACTAGTCTCATCACAGTGTCTCTGTGGAGGTAGTAATCACTAGTCACATCACAGTGTCTCTGTGGGAGTAGTAAACACTAGTCACATCACAGTGTCTCTGTGGAGGAGTAGTAAACACTAGTCACAGTCTCAACACAGTCACATCACGGTCTCTGTGGGAGTAGTAATCACTAGTCACATCAGTGTCTCTGTGGGAGTAGTAATCACTAGTCACATCACAGTGTCTCTGTGAGAGTAGTAAACACTAGTCACATCAGGGTCTCTGGGGGAGTAGTAATCACTAGTCACATCAGTGTCTCTGTGGGAGTAGTAATCACTAGTCACATCACAGTGTCTCTGTGGGAGTAGTAATCACTAGTCACATCAGGGTCTCTGTGGAGGTAGTAATCACTAGTCACATCAGGGTCTCTGTGGAGGTAGTAATCACTAGTCACATCACAGTGTCTCTGTGGGAGTAGTAATCACTAGTCACATCACAGTGTCTCTGTGGGAGTAGTAATCACTAGTCACATCACAGTGTCTCTGTGGGAGTAGTAATCACTAGTCACATCACAGTGTTTCTGTGGGAGTAGTAATCACTAGTCACGTCACATTGTCTCTGTGGGAGTAGTAATCACTAGTCACATCACGGTCTCTGTGGGAGTAGTAAACACTAGTCACATCACAGTGTCTCTGTGGGAGTAGTAATCACTAGTCACATCACAGTGTCTCTGTGGGAGTAGTAAACACTAGTCACATCAGTGTCTCTGTGGGAGTAGTAATCACTAGTCACATCACGGTCTCTGTGGGAGTAGTAAACACTAGTCACATCACAGTGTCTCTGTGGGAGTAGTAATCACTAGTCACATCACAGTGTCTCTGTGGGAGTAGTAATCACTAGTCACATCAGTGTCTCTGTGGGAGTAGTAATCACTAGTCACATCAGGGTCTCTGTGGGAGTAGTAAACACTAGTCACATCACAGTGTCTCCGTGGGAGTAGTAATCACTAGTCACATCAGGGTCTCTGTGGAGGTAGTAAACACTAGTCACATCACAGTGTCTCTGTGGGAGTCAGGAGAGGAAAACAAAATGGAGATGAGGTATATAGGTGTCTTTACTCACCTGAGGTCCTGGTAAACCAACATCTCCCTTTTCTCCCTTTTCACCATCACCACCCTGAAACAGAAATGGACATGAGAAAGAAAAACTCTTTATCATTCATTCCTTTGTCATTTTGTCATTTCATACAAAGCCAGTGGGTAGATGGAATGGTTTGCAAATTATTGACTGTACATTACTCATATGCAGCACACTGTTATGGAACACAGTTTAACCAGAGGCAAACGTGTTCATATACAGGCAATATACTGTATAGCCAGGGTAGCCTAGTGGTTAGAGCGTTGGACTAGTAACCGAAAGGTTGCAAGTTCAAATCCCCGAGCTGACAAGGTACAAATCTGTCGTCTGCCCCTGAACAGGCAGTTAACCCACTGTTCCTAGGCCGTCATTGGAAATAAGAATTTATTCTTAACTGACTTGCCTAGTAAAATAAAGATAAATAAAAAATGTTAAATTAAAAAATGTTTATAAACAGGCTATATACTGTATAATATCTTATGTTTATAAACAGGCTATATACTGTATCATATCTTATGTTTATAAACAGGCTATATACTGTATCATATCTTATGTTTATATACAGTCTATATAATGTATCATATCTCATGTTTATATACAGGCTATATACTGTATCATATCTTATGTTTATAAACAGGCTATATACTGTATCATATCTTATGTTTATATACAGGCTATATACTGTATCATATCTTGTGTTCATATACAGGCTATATACTGAATCATATCTTATGTTTATATACAGGCTATATACTGTATCATATCTTATGTTTATATACAGGCTATATACTGTATCATATCTTATGTTCATATACAGGCTATATACTGTATCATATCTTATGTTTATAAACAGGCTATATACTGTATCATATCTTATGTTTATAAACAGGCTATATACTGTATCATATCTTATGTTCATATACAGGCTATAAACTGTACATATCTCATGTTTATATACAGGCTATATACTGTATCATATCTTATGTTTATAAACAGCTATATATGTATCATAGCTTATGATGGAATGTCATATCTATGTTTATATACAGGCTATATACTGTACCATATCTTATGTTTATATAGGTCATATCTGTATCATATCTTATGTTCATATGGTCCATATCTTATGTTTATGGAATGTCATATCTTATGTTTATAAACAGGCTATATACTGTATCATATCTTATGTTCATATACAGGCTATAAACTGTACCATATCTCATGTTTATATACAGGCTATATACTGTATCATATCTTATGTTTATAAACAGGCTATATACTGTATCATATCTTATGTTTATGGCTATAATGTATCATATCTTATGTTCATATACAGGCTATAAACTGTACCATATCTCATGTTTATATACAGGTTACACTGGTCATATCTCATATGTTCATTACAGGCTATATGGTCATATGGATGTTTATATACACTATATACTGTATCATAACAGGACCAGAGTGTTATATGAACATAAGTCATATACTTACCGGTGGTCCCTGGATGGAATGTCCACTAGACCCCTCAGGACCAGGGTTATAGGTCATATCTCATATCTTACCGGTGGTCCCTGGATGGAATGTCCACTAGACCCCTCAGGACCAGGGTTATAGGTCATATCTTACCGGTGGTCCCTGGATGGAATGTCCACTAGACCCTTGAGGACCAGGGTTATAGGTCATATCTTACCGGTGGTCCCTGGATGGAATGTCCACTAGACCCCTCAGGACCAGGGTTATAGGTCATATCTTACCGGTGGTCCCTGGATGGAATGTCCACTAGGCCCTTGAGGACCAGGGTTATAGGTCATATCTTACCGGTGGTCCCTGGATGGAATGTCCACTCGGCCCTTGAGGACCAGGGTTATAGGTCATATCTTACCGGTGGTCCCTGGATGGAATGTCCACTCGGCCCTTGAGGACCAGGGTTATAGGTCATATCTCATATCTTACCGGTGGTCCCTGGATGGAATGTCCACTCGGCCCTTGAGGACCAGGGGGGCCCTGTGGTCCAGGAGGACCTTTATCACCAACTAGTCCTTGAGGCCCCTGGAGAAGACAGGCCATTTATTTAAATCACACAATATTAACTAATGACTCATGGCTGTTTCCTTACTGATTTATAAACCATATTTCAACTGATAAACTGATCAATAGTCTATAAACTACTTTAAAAACCTTTAGAAAACATTTGTAAAGCATACCTTAATGTAGAGTCTTACAACAACAGTGTTGATTAACCGCCCGACCTGTTTACATCAAATTGAATTGAACTAAAAGTTTGTTAGGTCTCTGGTGATAAATATGTTCTGTGTCTTCAACGTCCAAGTTTGGACATCAGGTTTTAGAGCTACTGTCTGACAGCCTTCCTTCTAAAAACACACTGCCGTGTCCTTGGGTCTCTCGCTCCACACATAAATGTGATATTCATAAAGTGAAGACAAAGTACAACGGGTAGCCCACATGACCGTTCTCCGAGGACACTCATTAGAATGGAGTTTACATTGGGGACTGTGCTCTAGGAAATTGATTTAGGCTGTGTCCCAAATGACACCATAGGGCTTTGGTCAAAAGTAGTGCACTATATAGGGAATAGGATGCAAATTAGCACGTATTTTAGCCAATACCCAACAGTACATTTGAAATGAGATTACAGCCGTCCTGGGTTGGGTTTGTTTGGCACCATAATGAAATCTGTTTCTAGCATGGCCTCCCGTTCACATCTGTTGTAACTTTGTTAGCGAGCTGCCAGTGTTAAACTGGGCTGGAAGCAGAGGGACTGGAGAGGCCTGCAGCCTGCAGCCTTAGAGGCTGATAAAGCAGTCAAACAGACAGAGAGAGGGGACTGTCCCATTTACCAAACCTGTTTGAATGCCTGGTGGGCTGGGTTTAAATGCCAGGTGGGTTGGGTTTGAATGCCAGATGGGTGGGGTTTGTATGCCAGATGGGTGGGGTTTGAATGCCAGGTGGGCGGGATTTGAATGCCAGGTGGGTGGGATTTGAATGCCAGGTGGGCGGAGTTTGAATGCCAGATGGGCGGGGTTTGAATGGCAGAAGGGCTGAGTTTGAATGCAAGGTGGGCGGGGTTTGCATGCCAGGTGGGCGGGGTTTGAATGCCAGGTGGGCTGGGTTTGAATGCCAGATGGGTGGGGTTTGAATGCCAAATTGGTGGGGTTTGAATGTCAGGTGGGTGGGGTTTGAATGCCAGATGGGTGGGGTTTGAATGCCAGGTGGGTGGGGTTTGCAATGCAGGGGGGCGGGGTTTGCGCTTTTGGGACTTTTGTAATTGGTTCCATTGCAACAGGCAATTCCATTGCAACAAGTTCAAACCGAGCAACAGCTGTACTATTTGAAATGATTTCAAATAGTATTTGAACCCAGGTCTGAGTCAGACACAGAGAGAAGTGGAATAACAACATTTCAGCGTATTCCTGAAACTACAGTCCAAGTAAAATGATCCTGTTTAACTACAACCTACACAAGCCTCTCTTGGCTTCGACATGAAGACTGCTGGCATGAGAGCCAGAACGACACGGCGAGGTTCACTTAGTGTGTGAAAACAGAGACATCCTCCAAAAATAACAGAGAATTGCACGTTACGTTGCGTATTTATGTATCTCCACATCTCAGCCGTTGATTCAGGCTATTTATTGGAGGAAATTCCATTCTTATTCTTTCTGTTCTGAGTTCTCGGTGGCCCCTCACGTACTGTAGCCAGAATACGTGTTACTGTGGAAGCACTGAGCTGCTACAAAATATTAAGATCACACCCCCTATGTTGACTCTAATGCTTCCCACAGTTATTATTGGCTGGATGGCCTTTGGGTGGTGGACCCTTCTTGATACACATGGGAAACTGTTGAGCGTGAAAAACCCAGCAACGTTGAGGTTCTTGACCCAAACCGGTGCGCCTGACACCTACTACCACTCCCCGTTCAAAGGCACTGACATCTTTTGTCTTGCCCTTTAACCCTCTGAATGGCCCACATACACAATCCATGTCTCAATTGTCTCAAGGCTTAAAAATCTGGATTTAACAAGCGACATCAATAAGGGTTCATAGCTTTCACCTGGTCAGTCTATGTAGTGGTCTGTACACTGAGCTGTATTGGGACCCTCCAGTATGTGTTACTATGGAAACACTGACCTGTATTGGGATGGAGACCCTCCAGTATGTGTTACTGTGGAAACACTGAGCTGTATTGGAATGGAGCCCCTCCAGTATGTGTTACCATGGAAACACTGAGCTGTATTGGGATGGAGACCCTCCAGTATGTGTTACTATGGAAACACTGAGCTGTATTGGGATGGAGACCCTCCAGTATGTGTTACTGTGGAAACACTGAGCTGTATTGGGATGGAGCCCCTCCAGTATGTGTTACTATGGAAACACTGAGCTGTATTGGGATGGAGACCCTCCAGTATGTGTTACTGTGGAAACACTGAGCTGTATTGGGATGGAGCCCCTCCAGTATGTGTTACTATGGAAACACTGAGCTGTATTGGGATGGAGACCCTCCAGTATGTGTTACTGTGGAAACACTGAGCTGTATTGGGATGGAGCCCCTCCAGTATGTGTTACTATGGAAACACTGAGCTGTATTGGGATGGAGACCCTCCAGTATGTGTTACTGTGGAAACACTGAGCTGTATTGGGATGGAGCCCCTCCAGTATGTGTTACTATGGAAACACTGAGCTGTATTGGGATGGAGACCCTCCAGTATGTGTTACTGTGGAAACACTGAGCTGTATTGGGATGGAGACCCTCCAGTATGTGTTACTATGGAAACACTGTGCTTTATTGGGATGGAGTCCCTCTACCTGTGTCCCAAATGGTACCCTATTCCCAATGTAGTGCCCTTCTTTTCACCAGAGCCCTGATCCAAAGGAGTGCACTATAGAGAGAACAGGGGTGCCATTTGGGACACACCCTGTGTAAGCACTGAGCAGCATAGTGTGATGGAGGATGAATAGTATACTTTACCACATTGCCTGGCTCCCCTCGATCTCCCCTGGCCCCTCTGATACCAGCACCTCCCTGGAAGAAAGGAAGGGAGGAAGGAGACCGTAAACACCACGATAACCATACTGTCCATCTGACTGGGAATCAGACCATTAACACCACTATAACCATACTGTCCACCTGACTGGGAATCAGACCATAAACACCACTATAACCATACTGTCCACCTGACTGGGAATCAGACCATAAACACCACTATAACCATACTGTCCATCTGACTGGGAATCAGACCATTAACACCACTATAACCATACTGTCCACCTGACTGGGAATCAGACCATAAACACCACTATAACCATACTGTCCATCTGACTGGGAATCAGACCATAAACACCACTATAACCATACTGTCCACCTGACTGGGAATCAGACCATAAACACCACTATAACCATACTGTCCATCTGACTGGGAATCAGACCATTAACACCACTATAACCATACTGTCCATCTGACTGGGAATCAGACCATAAACACCACTATAACCATACTGTCCATCTGACTGGGAATCAGACCATAAACACCACTATAACCATACTGTCCACCTGACTGGGAATCAGACCATTAACACCACTATAACCATACTGTCCATCTGACTGGGAATCAGACCATAAAACCACTATAACCATACTGTCCATCTGACTGGGAATCAGACCATTAACACCACTATAACCATACTGTCCATCTGACTGGGAATCAGACCATAAACACCACTATAACCATACTGTCCATCTGACTGGGAATCAGACCATAAACACCACTATAACCATACTGTCCATCTGACTGGGAATCAGACCATAAACACCACTATAACCATACTGTCCATCTGACTGGGAATCAGACCATAAACACCACTATAACCATACTGTCCATCTGACTGGGAATCAGACCATAAACACCACTATAACCATACTGTCCATCTGACTGGGAATCAGACCATAAAACACCACTATAACCATACTGTCCATCTGACTGGGAATCAGACCATAAACACCACTATAACCATACTGTCCATCTGACTGGGAATCAGACCATAAACACCATAAACACCTGACTGGGAATCAGACCATAAACACCATATGTCCATCTGACTGGGAATCAGACCATAAACACCACTATAACCATACTGTCCATCTGACTGGGAATCAGACCATAAACACCACTATAACCATACCATGACTGGGAATCAGTCACACCATACTGTCCACTGACTGGGAATCAGACCATAAACACCACTATAACCATACTGTCCATCTGACTGGGAATCAGACCATAAACACCATATAACATACTGTCCCTGACTGGGAATCAGACCATAAACATAACCATACTGTCCATCTGACTGGGAATCAGACCATAAACACCACTATAACCATACTGTCCATCTGACTGGGAATCAGACCATAAACACCACTATAACCATACTGTCCATCTGACTGGGAATCAGACCATAAACACCACTATAACCATACTGTCCATCTGACTGGGAATCAGACCATAAACACCACTATAACCATACTGTCCATCTGACTGGGAATCAGACCATAAACACCAAACCATACTGTCCATCACTGGGAATCAGACCATACCACCATACTGTCCATCTGACTGGGAATCAGACCATAAACACCACTATAACCATACTGTCCATCTGACTGGGAATCAGACCATAAACACCACATAAACACCATAACCATACTGTCCATCTGACTGGGAATCAGACCATAAACACCACTATAACCATACTGTCCATCTGACTGGGAATCAGACCATTAACACCACTATAACCATACTGTCCACCTGACTGGGAATCAGACCATAAACACCATACTGTCCATCTGACTGGGAATCAGACCATAAACACCACTATAACCATACTGTCCATCTGACTGGGAATCAGACCATAAACACCACTATAACCATACTGTCCATCTGACTGGGAATCAGACTGTCCATCTGACTGGGAATCAGACCATATAACACCACTATAACCATACTGTCCATCTGACTGGGAATCAGACCATAAACACCACTATAACCATACTGTCCATCTGACTGGGAATCAGACCATAAACACCACTATAACCATACTGTCCACCATACTGACTGGGAATCAGACCATAAACACCACTATAACCATACTGTCCATCTGACTGGGAATCAGACCATAAACACCACTATAACCATACTGTCCATCTGACTGGGAATCAGGAATCATACTGTCCATCTGACTGGGAATCAGACCATAAACACCACTATAACCATACTGTCCATCTGACTGGGAATCAGACCATAAACACCACTATAACCATACTGTCCATCTGACTGGGAATCAGACCATAAACACCACTATAACCATACTGTCCATCTGACTGGGAATCAGACCATAAACACCACTATAACCATACTGTCCATCTGACTGGGAATCAGACCATAAACACCACTATAACCATACTGTCCATCTGACTGGGAATCAGACCATAAACACCACTATAACCATACTGTCCATCTGACTGGGAATCAGACCATCAGACCAAACACCACTATAACCATACTGTCCATCTGACTGGGAATCAGACCATATAACACCACTCAGACCATAACCATACTGTCCATCTGACTGGGAATCAGACCATAAACACCACTATAACCATACTGTCCATCTGACTGGGAATCAGACCATAAACACCACTATAACCAACTGTCCATCTGACTGGGAATCAGACCATGTCCATCTGACTGGGAATCAGACCATTAACACCACTATAACCATACTGTCCACTGACTGGGAACAGACCATAACCATACTGTCCATCTGACTGGGAATCAGACCATAAACACCACTATAACCATACTGTCCATCTGACTGGGAATCAGACCATAAACACCACTATAACCATACTGTCCATCTGACTGGGAATCAGACCATAAACACCACTATAACCATACTGTCCATCTGACTGGGAATCAGACCATAAACACCACTATAACCATACTGTCCATCTGACTGGGAATCAGACCATAAACACCACTATAACCATACTGTCCATCTGACTGGGAATCAGACCATAAACACCACTCCATACTGAATCAGACCATACTATAACCTACTGTCCATCTGACTGGGAATCAGACCATAAACACCACTATAACCATACTGTCCATCTGACTGGGAATCAGACCATCAGACCATAACACCACTATAACCATACTGTCCATCTGACTGGGAATCAGACCATAAACACCAACACCATACCATGTACTGTCCATCTGACTGGGAATCAGACCATAAACACCATACTGTCCATCTGACTGGGAATCAGACCATAAACACCACTATAACCATACTGTCCATCTGACTGGGAATCAGACCATAAACACCACTATAACCATACTGTCCATCTGACTGGGAATCAGACCATAAACACCACTATAACCATACTGTCCACTGATAACCATACTGTCCATCTGACTGGGAATCAGACCATAAACACCACTATAACCATACTGTCCATCTGACTGGGAATCAGACCATAAACACCACTATAACCATACTGTCCATCTGACTGGGAATCAGACCATTAACACCACTATAACCATACTGTCCATCTGACTGGGAATCAGACCATAAACACCACTATAACCATACTGTCCATCTGACTGGGAATCAGACCATAAACACCACTATAACCATACTGTCCATCTGACTGGGAATCAGACCACTATAACCATACCTGACTGGGAATCAGACCATAAACACCACTATAACCATACTGTCCATCTGACTGGGAATCAGACCATAAACACCACTATAACCATACTGTCCATCTGACCACTATAACCATAACTGTCCATCTGACTGGGAATCAGACCATAAACACCACTATAACCATACTGTCCATCTGACTGGGAATCATAAACACCACTATAACCATACTGTCCATCTGACTGGGAATCAGACCATAAACACCACTATAACCATACTGTCCATCTGACTGGGAATCAGACCATAAACACCACTATAACCATACTGTCCATCTGACTGGGAATCAGACCATAAACACCACTATAACCATACTGTCCATCTGACTGGGAATCAGACCATAAACACCACTATAACCATACTGTCCATCTGACTGGGAATCAGACCATAAACACCACTATAACCATACTGTCCATCTGACTGGGAATCAGACCATAAACACCACTATAACCATACTGTCCATCTGACTGGGAATCAGACCATAAACACCACTATAACCATACTGTCCATCTGACTGGGAATCAGACCATAAACACCACTATAACCATACTGTCCATCTGACTGGGAATCAGACCATAAACACCACTATAACCATACTGTCCATCTGACTGGGAATCAGACCATAAACACCACTATAACCATACTGTCCATCTGACTGGGAATCAGACCATAAACACCACTATAACCATACTGTCCATCTGACTGGGAATCAGACCATAAACACCACTATAACCATACTGTCCATCTGACTGGGAATCAGACCATAAACACCACTATAACCATACTGTCCATCTGACTGGGAATCAGACCATAAACACCACTATAACCATACTGTCCATCTGACTGGGAATCAGACCATAAACACCACTATAACCATACTGTCCATCTGACTGGGAATCAGACCATAAACACCACTATAACCATACTGTCCATCTGACTGGGAATCAGACCATAAACACCACTATAACCATACTGTCCATCTGACTGGGAATCAGACCATAAACACCACTATAACCATACTGTCCATCTGACTGGGAATCAGACCATAAACACCACTATAACCATACTGTCCATCTGACTGGGAATCAGACCATAAACAAACACCTGACTGGGAATAGACCATAAACACCACTATCCATACTGTCCATCTGACTGGGAATCAGACCATTAACACCACTATAACCATACTGTCCATCTGACTGGGAATCAGACCATAAACACCACTATAACCATACTGTCCATCTGACTGGGAATCAGACCATAAACACCACTATAACCATACTGTCCATCTGACTGGGAATCAGACCATAACACCACTATCCATACTGTCCACCTGACTGGGAATCAGACCATAAACACCACTATAACCATACTGTCCATCTGACTGGGAATCAGACCATAAACACCACTATAACCATACTGTCCATCTGACTGGGAATCAGACCATAAACACCACTATAACCATACTGTCCATCTGACTGGGAATCAGACCATAAACACCACTATAACCATACTGTCCATCTGACTGGGAATCAGACCATATAACACCACTATAACCATACTGTCCATCTGACTGGGAATCAGACCATAAACACCACTATAACCATACTGTCCATCTGACTGGGAATCAGACCATAAACACCACTATAACCATACTGTCCATCTGACTGGGAATCAGACCATAAACACCACTATAACCATACTGTCCATCTGACTGGGAATCAGACCATAAACACCACTATAACCATACTGTCCATCTGACTGGGAATCAGACCATAAACACCACTATAACCATACTGTCCATCTGACTGGGAATCAGACCATAAACACCACTATAACCATACTGTCCATCTGACTGGGAATCAGACCATAAACACCACTGGGAATCAGACCATAAAACCATACTGTCCATCTGACTGGGAATCAGACCATAAACACCACTATAACCATACTGTCCAACCATCAGACCATTAACACCACTATAACTGTCCACCTGACTGGGAATCAGACCATAAACACCACTATAACCATACTGTCCATCTGACTGGGAATCAGACCATAAACACCACTATAACCATACTGTCCATCTGACTGGGAATCAGACCATAACACCACTATAACCATACTGTCCATCTGACTGGGAATCAGACCATAAACACCACTATAACCATACTGTCCATCTGACTGGGAATCAGACCAACACCACTATAACCATACTGTCCATCTGACTGGGAATCAGACCATAAACACCACTATAACCATACTGTCCATCTGACTGGGAATCAGACCATTAACACCATATAACACCACTGGGAATCAGACCATAAACACCACTATAACCATACTGTCCATCTGACTGGGAATCAGACCATAAACACCACTATAACCATACTGTCCACCTGACTGGGAATCAGACCATAAACACCACTATAACCATACTGTCCCTGACTGGGAATCAGACCATAAACACCACTATAACCATACTGTCCATCTGACTGGGAATCAGACCATAAACACCACTATAACCATACTGTCCATCTGACTGGGAATCAGACCATAAACACCACTATAACCATACTGTCCATCTGACTGGGAATCAGACCATAAACACCACTATAACCATACTGTCCATCTGACTGGGAATCAGACCATAAACACCACTATAACCATACTGTCCACTGTCTGACTGGGAATCAGACCATAAACACCACTATAACCATACTGTCCATCTGACTGGGAATCAGACCATAAACACCACTATAACCATACTGTCCATCTGACTGGGAATCAGACCATAAACACCACTATAACCATACTGTCCATCTGACTGGGAATCAGACCATAAACACCACTAACACCACTATAACCATACTGTCCATCTGACTGGGAATCAGACCATAAACACCACTATAACCATACTGTCCATCTGACTGGGAATCAGACCATAAACACCACTATAACCATACTGTCCATCTGACTGGGAATCAGACCATTAACACCACTATAACCATACTGTCCACCTGACTGGGAATCAGACCATAAACACCACTATAACCATACTGTCCATCTGACTGGGAATCAGACCATGACTGGGAACACCACTATAACCATACTGTCCATCTGACTGGGAATCAGACCATATAACACCACTGGGAATCAGACCATAACCATACTGTCCATCTGACTGGGAATCAGACCATAAACACCACTATAACCATACTGTCCATCTGACTGGGAATCAGACCATAAACACCACTATAACCATACTGTCCATCTGACTGGGAATCAGACCATAAACACCACTATAACCATACTGTCCATCTGACTGGGAATCAGACCATAAACACCACTATAACCATACTGTCCATCTGACTGGGAATCAGACCATAAACACCACTATAACCATACTGTCCATCTGACTGGGAATCAGACCATAACACCACTATAACCATACTGTCCATCTGACTGGGAATCAGACCATAAACACCACTATAACTGTCCATACTGGGAATCAGTCCACTGTCTGACTGGGAATCAGACCATTAACACCACTATAACCATACTGTCCATCTGACTGGGAATCAGACCATTAACACCACTATAACCATACTGTCCATCTGACTGGGAATCAGACCATTAACACCACTATAACCATACTGTCCATCTGACTGGGAATCAGACCATAAACACCACTATAACCATACTGTCCATCTGACTGGGAATCAGACCATAAAAACACCACTATAACCATACTGTCCATCTGACTGGGAATCAGACCATTAACACCACTATAACCATACTGTCCATCTGACTGGGAATCAGACCATAAACACCACTATAACCATACTGTCCATCTGACTGGGAATCAGACCATAAACACCACTATAACCATACTGTCCATCTGACTGGGAATCAGACCATAAACACCACTATAACCATACTGTCCATCTGACTGGGAATCAGACCATAAACACCACTATAACCTGACCATACTGTCCACCTGACTGGGAATCAGACCATAAACACCACTATAACCATACTGTCCACCTGACTGGGAATCAGACCATAAACACCACTATAACCATACTGTCCATCTGACTGGGAATCAGACCATAAACACCACTATAACCATACTGTCCATCTGACTGGGAATCAGACCATAAACACCACTATAACCATACTGTCCATCTGACTGGGAATACTGTCCACCTGACTGGGAATCAGACCATAAACACCAAACACCACTGGGAATAACCATACTGTCCATCTGACTGGGAATCAGACCATAAACACCACTATAACCATACTGTCCACCTGACTGGGAATCAGACCATAAACACCACTATAACCATACTGTCCATCTGACTGGGAATCAGACCATAACACCACTATAACCATACTGTCCATCTGACTGGGAATCAGACCATAAACACCACTATAACCATACTGTCCATCTGACTGGGAATCAGACCATTAACACCACTATAACCATACTGTCCATCTGACTGGGAATCAGACCATAAACACCACTATAACCATACTGTCCATCTGACTGGGAATCAGACCATTAACACCACTATAACCATACTGTCCATCTGACTGGGAATCAGACCATTAACACCACTATAACCATACTGTCCATCTGACTGGGAATCAGACCATAAACACCACTATAACCATACTGTCCATCTGACTGGGAATCAGACCATAAACACCACTATAACCATACTGTCCATCTGACTGGGAATCAGACCATAAACACCACTATAACCATACTGTCCATCTGACTGGGAATCAGACCAACTATAACCACCACTATAACCATACTGTCCATCTGACTGGGAATCAGACCATAAACACCACTATAACCATACTGTCCACCTGACTGGGAACACCACTATAACCATACTGTCCATCTGACTGGGAATCAGACCATAAACACCACTATAACCATACTGTCCATCTGACTGGGAATCAGACCATAAACACCACTATAACCATACTGTCCATCTGACTGGGAATCAGACCATAAACACCACTATAACCATACTGTCCATCTGACTGGGAATCAGACCATAAACACCACTATAACCATACTGTCCACCTGACTGGGAATCAGACCATAAACACCACTATAACCATACTGTCCACCTGACTGGGAATCAGACCATAAACACCACTATAACCATACTGTCCATCTGACTGGGAATCAGACCATAAACACCACTATAACCATACTGTCCATCTGACTGGGAATCAGACCATAAACACCACTATAACCATACTGTCCATCTGACTGGGAATCAGACCATGACTGGGAACACCACTATAACCATACTGTCCATCTGACTGGGAATCAGACCATAAACACCACTATAACCATACTGTCCATCTGACTGGGAATCAGACCATTAACACCACTATAACCATACTGTCCATCTGACTGGGAATCAGACCATAAACACCACTATAACCATACTGTCCATCTGACTGGGAATCAGACCATAAACACCACTATAACCATACTGTCCATCTGGGAATCAGACTGGGAATCAGACCATTAACACCACTATAACCATACTGTCCATCTGACTGGGAATCAGACCATTAACACCACTATAACCATACTGTCCATCTGACTGGGAATCAGACCATAAACAACACCATCTGACTGGGAATCAGACCATTAAACACATACTGTCCATCTGACTGGGAATCAGACCACTATGGGAATCAGACCATAAACACCACTATAACCATACTGTCCATCTGACTGGGAATCAGACCATAAACACCACTATAACCATACTGTCCATCTGACTGGGAATCAGACCATAAACACCACTATAACCATACTGTCCATCTGACTGGGAATCAGACCATAAACACCACTATAACCATACTGTCCATCTGACTGGGAATCAGACCATAAACACCACTATAACCATACTGTCCATCTGACTGGGAATCAGACCATAAACACCACTATAACCATACTGTCCATCTGACTGGGAATCAGACCATTAACACCACTATAACCATACTGTCCATCTGACTGGGAATCAGACCATTAACACCACTATAACCATACTGTCCATCTGACTGGGAATCAGACCATTAACACCACTATAACCATACTGTCCATCTGACTGGGAATCAGACCATAAACACCACTATAACCATACTGTCCATCTGACTGGGAATCAGACCATAAACACCACTATAACCATACTGTCCATCTGACTGGGAATCAGACCATTAACACCACTATAACCATACTGTCCATCTGACTGGGAATCAGACCATAAACACCACTATAACCATACTGTCCATCTGACTGGGAATCAGACCATAAACACCACTATAACCATACTGTCCATCTGACTGGGAATCAGACCATAAACACCACTATAACCATACTGTCCATCTGACTGGGAATCAGACCATAAACACCACTATAACCATACTGTCCATCTGACTGGGAATCAGACCATAAACACCACTATAACCATACTGTCCATCTGACTGGGAATCAGACCATAAACACCACTATAACCATACTGTCCATCTGACTGGGAATCAGACCATAAACACCACTATAACCATACTGTCCATCTGACTGGGAATCAGACCATAAACACCACTATAACCATACTGTCCATCTGACTGGGAATCAGACCATAAACACCACTATAACCATACTGTCCATCTGACTGGGAATCAGACCATAAACAACTATAACCATACTGTCCCTGACTGGGAATCAGACCATAAACACCACTGTCCATACTGTCCATCTGACTGGGAATCAGACCATAAACACCACTATAACCATACTGTCCATCTGACTGGGAATCAGACCATAAACACCACTATAACCATACTGTCCATCTGACTGGGAATCAGACCATACTGTCCATCTGACTGGGAATCACCACTATAACCATACTGTCCATCTGACTGGGAATCAGACCATAAACACCACTATAACCATACTGTCCATCTGACTGGGAATCAGACCATAAACACCACTATAACCATACTGACCATAAACACCACTATAACCATACTGAATCCATCTGACTGGGAATCAGACCATAAAACACCACTATAACCATACTGTCCATCTGACTGGGAATCAGACCATAAACACCACTAATCAGACCATAAACACCACTATAACCATACTGTCCACCTGACTGGGAATCAGACCATAAACACCACTATAACCATACTGTCCATCTGACTGGGAATCAGACCATAAACACCACTATAACCATACTGTCCATCTGACTGGGAATCAGACCATAAACACCACTATAACCATACTGTCCATCTGACTGGGAATCAGACCATAAACACCACTATAACCATACTGTCCATCTGACTGGGAATCAGACCATAAACACCACTATAACCATACTGTCCATCTGACTGGGAATCAGACCATAAACACCACTATAACCATACTGTCCATCTGACTGGGAATCAGACCATAAACACCACTATAACCATACTGTCCATCTGACTGGGAATCAGACCATAAACACCACTATAACCATACTGTCCATCTGACTGGGAATCAGACCATAACACCACTATAACCATACTGTCCATCTGACTGGGAATCAGACCATAAACACCACTATAACCATACTGTCCATCTGACTGGGAATCAGACCATAAACACCACTATAACCATACTGTCCACCTGACTGGGAATCAGACCATAAACACCACTATAACCATACTGTCCATCTGACTGGGAATCAGACCATAAACACCACTATAACCATACTGTCCATCTGACTGGGAATCAGACCATAAACACCACTAACACCACTATAACCATACTGTCCATCTGACTGGGAATCAGACCATAAACACCACTATAACCATACTGTCCATCTGACTGGGAATCAGACCATAAACACCACTATAACCATACTGTCCATCTGACTGGGAATCAGACCATTAACACCACTATAACCATACTGTCCATCTGACTGGGAATCAGACCATAAACACCACTATAACCATACTGTCCATCTGACTGGGAATCAGACCATAAACACCACTATAACCATGACTGGGAATCAGTCCATCTGACTGGGAATCAGACCATAAACACCACTATAACCATACTGTCCATCTGACTGGGAATCAGACCATAAACACCACTATAACCATACTCAGTCCATCTGTCCACTGGGAATCAGACCATAAACACCACTATAACCATACTGTCCATCTGACTGGGAATCAGACCATAAACACCACTATAACCATACTGTCCATCTGACTGGGAATCAGACCATAAACACCACTATAACCATACTGTCCATCTGACTGGGAATCAGACCATAAACACCACTATAACCATACTGTCCATCTGACTGGGAATCAGACCATAAACACCACTATAACCATACTGTCCATCTGACTGGGAATCAGACCATTAACACCACTATAACCATACTGTCCATCTGACTGGGAATCAGACCATAAACACCACTATAACCATACTGTCCATCTGACTGGGAATCAGACCATAAACACCACTATAACCATACTGTCCATCTGACTGGGAATCAGACCATAAACACCACTATAACCATACTGTCCATCTGACTGGGAATCAGACCATAACACCACTATAACCATACTGTCCATCTGACTGGGAATCAGACCATAAACACCACTATAACCATACTGTCCATCTGACTGGGAATCAGACCATAAACACCACTATAACCATACTGTCCACCTGACTGGGAATCAGAATCAGACCTGGGAATCAGACCATAAACACCACTATAACCATACTGTCCATCTGACTGGAATCAGACCATAAACACCACTATAACCAATCATCTGACATAAACACCACTATAACCATACTGTCCATCTGACTGTCCATCTGACTGGGAATCAGACCATAAACCACTATAACCATACTGTCCACCTGACTGGGAATCAGACCATACTGTAACCATACTGTCCACTGACTGGGAATCAGACCATAAACACCACTATAACCATACTGTCCATCTGACTGGGAATCAGACCATAAACACCACTATAACCATACTGTCCACCTGACTGGGAATCCATCTGACTGGGAATCAGACCATAAACACCACTATAACCATACTGTCCATCTGACTGGGAATCAGACCATAAACACCACTATAACCATACTGTCCACCTGACTGGGAATCAGACCATAAACACCACTATAACCATACTGTCCACTGACTGGGAATCAGACCATAAACACCACTATAACCATACTGTCCATCTGACTGGGAATCAGACCATAAACACCACTATAACCATACTGTCCATCTGACTGGGAATCAGACCATAAACACCACTATAACCATACTGTCCATCTGACTGGGAATCAGACCATAAACACCATATAACCATACTGTCCATCTGACTGGGAATCAGACCATAAACACCACTATAACCATACTGTCCATCTGACTGGGAATCAATCATAAACACCACTATAACCATACTGTCCATCTGACTGGGAATCAGACCATAAACACCACTATAACCATACTGTCCATCTGACTGGGAATCAGACCATAAACACCACTATAACCATACTGTCCATCTGACTGGGAATCAGACCATTAACACCACTATAACCATACTGTCCATCTGACTGGGAATCAGACCATAACACCACTATAACCATAGTCCACCTGGGAATCAGACCATTAACACCACTATAACCATACTGTCCATCTGACTGGGAATCAGACCATAAACACCACTATAACCATACTGTCCATCTGACTGGGAATCAGACCATTAACACCACTATAACCATACTGTCCATCTGACTGGGAATCAGACCATTAACACCACTATAACCATACTGTCCATCTGACTGGGAATCAGACCATAAACACCACTATAACCATACTGTCCATCTGACTGGGAATCAGACCATTAACACCACTATAACCATACTGTCCATCTGACTGGGAATCAGACCATTAACACCACTATAACCATACCTGACTGGGAATAGACCATAACACCACTATCCATCTGACTGGGAATCAGACCATTAACACCACTATAACCATACTGTCCATCTGACTGGGAATCAGACCATCTATAAGTCCATCTGACTGGGAATCAGACCATTAACACCACTATAACCATACTGTCCATCTGACTGGGAATCAGACCATTAACACCACTATAACCATACTGTCCATCTGACTGGGAATCAGACCATTAACACCACTATAACCATACTGTCCACCTGACTGGGAATCAGACCATAAACACCACTATAACCATACTGTCCACCTGACTGGGAATCAGACCATAAACACCACTATAACCATACTGTCCACCTGACTGGGAATCAGACCATAAACACCACTATAACCATACTGTCCATCTGACTGGGAATCAGACCATTAACACCACTATAACCATACTGTCCATCTGACTGGGAATCAGACCATAAACACCACTATAACCATACTGTCCATCTGACTGGGAATCAGACCATAAACACCACTATAACCATACTGTCCATCTGACTGGGAATCAGACCATTAACACCATAAACACCACTGGGAATATAACCACATACTGTCCATCTGACTGGGAATCAGACCATAAACACCACTATAACCATACTGTCCATCTGACTGGGAATCAGACCATAAACACCACTATAACCATACTGTCCATCTGACTGGGAATCAGACCATAAACACCACTATAACCATACTGTCCATCTGACTGGGAATCAGTCCATCTGACTGGGAATCAGACCATAAACACCACTATAACCATACTGTCCATCTGACTGGGAATCAGACCATAAACACCACTATAACCATACTGTCCATCTGACTGGGAATCAGACCATAAACACCATACAGTCCATCTGACTGGGAATCAGACCATAAACACCACTATAACCATACTGTCCATCTGACTGGACTGGGAATCAGACCATAAACAACACCATACTGACCATCTGACTAAACACCATAAACACCACTATAACCATACTGTCCATCTGACTGGGAATCAGACCATAAACACCACTATAACCATACTGTCCATCTGACTGGGAATCAGACCATTAACACCATACTGTCCACCTGACTGGGAATCAGACCATAAACACCACTATAACCATACTGTCCACCTGACTGGGAATCACTGACTGGGAATCAGACCATAAACACCACTATAACCATACTGTCCACCTGACTGGGAATCAGACCATTAACACCACTATAACCATACTGTCCATCTGACTGGGAATCAGACCATAAACACCACTATAACCATACTGTCCATCTGACTGGGAATCAGACCATAAACATCCCTGTCCCCTCAGACCATTAACACCCGTCCCTCCCTGTCCCTCCTGACTCTGCTCTAACTGTCCATCTGACTGGGAAAGGCATCTGGAGGTAATTGTCCCATCTGGCCTCAAAGGCTTCCTTCCTCTTCCTGTGTTTGCCTTAATGGCACCCCTGACTGGGGACATGGAGCCAGGTACTAATAGTTCCTATGGCTGGAGGCTGTGATAGCAGAGGCAGGACAAGCTCAAATTTGATTAACATCCTGCACACGCTCAGTCGGTTATAATAATATCAGTGATTGAAGACACACTACAGAATAATAGAATTAAAGGGCAGGAACAGATTTACTACATCTGACTGGGTCAACACCTTCGTCCATCTGACGAGGAGTATTGTGTCGTGACAAAGCCACACTTTTAACTCCAGTCCAGCTTTAATGTTATAACAACGGTTTTAGTAGGTCAACAGTGATCAGAGCCAACGATCACAGAAACACAAGGAGGATTGGCTTATAGAGGAACCTCAGATTAAATCTACCTCCATTGTGGTTTTAAAGTCTGCCTGTAGGCTCCACCATATGGATGTGGAACTGTGTAGACAGCAGAGAGATGAACTAATCTGCTTTGATAAATGAATATCCATATAATGACTTTCTCAAACATGTCTGTGTGTTGATACAGTGTTGGCCCATACTGTAGTGGCCCTGGAACCTGTTTTATTGTCCCCTTGGCAACATACTGAGCTGAGTATCTGACACAACATCACCTGACCTGACGCCTTCTAAATGGCTCATTTATCTGCAGTGTCGTCATATCAGGCTCTACCCTCTGCGTGGAGTGAGATTAACCATTCTACATACTTCTCTCTCTCTCTCTCTCTCTCTCTCTCTCTCTCTCTCTCTCTCTCTCTCTCTCTCTCTCTCTCTCTCTCTCTCTCTCTCTCCTCTCTCCTCTCTAACTCGGTTTCTCTCTCTCTACCCTCTACCCTCTCTCGCTACCCTCTCTCTCTACCCCCCCCTCTCTCTCTACCCTCTACCCTCTCTCGCTACCCTCTCTCTCTACCCCCCCTCTCTCTCTCCATCTCTCTCCCACCCTCTCCCCCTCTCCATCTCTCTCCCACCCTCTCCCTCTCCAGCAGAATGTATGAAGACTCTCTCTCTCTCTCTCTCTACACTCTCCCCCCTCTCTGTCTCTCCATCTCTCTCCCACCCTCTCCCACAGAATGTATGAAGACTCTCTCTCTCTCTCTACCCTCTCCCCCTCTCTGTCTCTCCATCTCTCTCCCACCCTCTCCCTCTCCAGCAGAATGTATGAAGACTCTCTCTGTTGGGGTCCTTCCCCTAACAATGTCCACTTGTGGTGGAGACACATCCACAGTAATAAGTGACATTGACCCTCTCCAGACCGGGAATGTTTCACCAAAATGACTTTTGGTGGGCGGCAGGTATCTGGTTTGGAATGGCTGGTTTGGATTTCCTTCTGTCGGCCCCTGGAGTCTCTTTTCCTGCCTGCTTGACAGCTCTCTGGAGAAACGATGTCTCTAAATGTGTTGTTTTCTGTCTAGGATGATTTTGTAGGGTGTTAAAAGGTGTGTTATTCCCTAAGACAGTAAATAAAGGCAGTAGTGGGACTTTACGGGAGGTCCTGTGGGTCCGGGAGGTCCTTTACTGTCCTGAGAACAGCTGCAGGCATGGGGCATGGCAGGACAGTCCTCCTCCAGCCTCTGGAGAACAACAGACAACAGACAAACAGAAAACAACAGACAAACAGAGGCTATTCAACAAACAAAAAACACACATGAACGTACAGCAACTCAATTCAATTTCCTATTTGTGATTCATGACAGGACAGAACACAACATTGTGAATTAAAGAAAACAAAAACTATTGTCACAGAATGCTAACTGGTTCCAATGGGAGATATTTATGTAAATGCTCAGCTTGGTGAGAATTGTCGATATTATGTAAATGTTCGAGAAAGAAACAGTTTTGTATTTCTACTGGTGAGATTAAAATGTCTTGGTTGGACGTTTTTCAATTTCCAGGTTCCTCTATCAGTGAGTTCCTTCTGTCCAGTGTTACGTCTGTGGCTGGAGTGCTGTGAGGCCTCAGGTTGCTATCTCCCCTGTTCCATCGGTCTGTCAACAGGAGAAAAGTCTCTTCGTCTCTCCTGGCCTCGCAGCAGCACCATACATCACATCTATCTCCTGGGCCCGGCTAGCTAGAAACACAGTTATCATTAAAACAATTGTCTGTGGGTCAGACCATTAACTCTATTCCTTTTCCAATAATAAAACGTGCTTTGAAAGAGCCGGGGAGGCCGGTAGTAAATACAGGCTAGCGGTCTGTGAGGTGGACAGGACTGTATCTCCTAGCATGGGGTTTTGGGAGTGTTTTGTAGAGTTGTTACTAACAAAGTGTCATTAGGATGTCTTGACAGAGAGAGAGAGAGATATATATAGAGAGAGAGATATAGAGACAGAGAGAGAGAGAGAGAGACAGAGAGAGAGACAGAGAGAGAGACAGACAGAGAGATGTATGAAGACACTCTCTCTCTCTCTCTACCCTCTCCCCCTCTCTGTCTCTCCATCTCTCTCCCACCCTCTCCCTCTCCAGCAGAATGTATGAAGACTTTGGGGTTTTGGGAGTGTTTTGTAGAGTTGTTACTAACAAAGTGTCATTAGGATGTCTTGACAGAGAGAGAGAGAGATATATATAGAGAGAGAGATATAGAGACAGAGAGAGAGAGAGAGACAGAGAGAGAGACAGTCTCTCCATCTCTCTCCCACCCTCTCCCTGAAGACTTTGGGGTTTTGGGAGTGTTTAAAGAGAGAGACAGACAGAGAGAGAGAGAGAGACGGACAGAGAGAGAGAGAGACGGACAGAGAGAGAGAGATATAGAGAGGGACAGAGAGAGAGAGATAGAGACAGAGAGAGAGATAGACAGAGAGAGAGAGACAGAGAGACAGAGAGAGAGAGAGAGAGAGAGAGAGAGAGATTTGTGACCTGTTCCCACAAGGAAAGGTCAACCAGTGAAGAACAAGCACCATTGTAAAAGCCTTTTGTACTTGAAACATTTGTACATAGTTACAACGCTGTATATACAGTTGACGTTGGAAGTTTATATACACCTTAGCCATACACATTTAAACTCAGTTTTTCACAATTCCTGACATTAAATTCCAGTAAAAATTCCCATGTCTTAGGTCAGTTAGGATCACCACTTTATTTTAAGAATGGGAAATATCAGAATAATAGTAGAGAGAATGATTTATTTCAGCTTTTATTTCTTTCATCACATTCCCAGTGGGTCAGAAGTTAACATGCACTCAATTAGTATTTGGTATCATCGCCTTCAAATTGTTTAACTTGGGTCAAACGATTCGGGTAGCCTTCCACAAGCTTCCCACAATAAGTTGGGTGAATTCTGGCCCAATCCTCCTGACAGAGCTGGTGTAACTGAGTCAGGTTTGTAGGCCTCCTTGCTCGCACACGCTTTTTCAGTTCTGCACACAATTTTTCTATAGGATTGAGGTCAGGGCTTTGTGATGGCCACACCGATACCTTTGTTGTCCTTAAGCCATTTTGCTACAACTTTGGAAGTATGCTTGGGGCCATTGTCCATTTGGAAGACCCATTTGCGACCAAGCTTTAACTTCCTGACTGATGTCTTGAGATATTGCTTCAATATATCCACATAATTTTCCATCCTCATGATGCTATCTATTTTGTGAATTGCACCAGTCCCTCCTGCAGTAAAGCAACCCCACAACATGATGCTGCCACCACCATGCTTCACAGTTGGGATGGTGTTCTTCGGCTTGCAAGCCTCCCCCTTTTTCCTCCAAACATAACGATGGTCATTATGGCCAAACAGTTCTATTTTTGTTTCATCAGACCAGAGGATATTTCTCCAAAAAGTACGATCTTTGTCCCCATGTGCAGTTGCAAACCATAGCCTGACTTTTTTATGGCGGTTTTGGAGCAGTGGCTTCTTCCTTGCTAAGCGGCCTTTCAGGTTATGTTGATATAGGACTCGTTTTACTGTGGATATATAGATACTTTTGCATCTTTACAAGATCTTTTGCTGTTGTTCTGGGATTGATTTGCACTTTTAGCACCAAAGTACGTTCATCTCCAGGAGACAGAATGCGTCTCCTTCCTGAGCGGTATGATGGCTGCGTGGTCCCATGGTGTTTATACTTGCGTACTATTGTTTGTACAGATGAACGTGGTACCTTCAGGCGTTTGGAAATTGCTCCCAAGGATGAACCAGACTTGTGGAGGTCTACAATAGTTTTTCTGAGGTCTTGGCTGATTTCTTTTGATTTTCCCATGATTTCAAGCAAAAAGGCACTGAGTTTGAAGGTAGGCCTTCAAAGGTACACAGGTACACCTCCAATTGACACAATTGACTCAAATGATGTCAATTAGCCTATCAGAAGCTTCTAAAGCCATGACATAATTTTTGGGAATTTTCCAAGCTGTTTAAAGGCAAAGTCAATTTTGTGTATGTAAACTTCTGACCCACTGGAATTGTGATACACTGAATTATAAGTGAAGTAATCTGTCTGTAAACAATTGTTGAAAAATGACTTGTGTGAATAGATGTCCAGACAGTATCATGAGAGACATGACCAGGACTGACCTAGCTAGACCAGACAGTATCATGAGACATGACCAGGACTGACCAAGCTAGACCAGACAGTATCATGAGACATGACCAGGACTGACCTAGCTAGACCAGACAGTATCATGAGAGACATGACCAGGACTGACCAAGCTAGACCAGACAGTATCATGAGAGACATGACCAGGACTGACCTAGCTAGACCAGACAGTAACATGAGACATGACCAGGACTGACCTAGCTAGACCAGACAGTATCATGAGATATGACCAGGACTGACCTAGCTAGACCAGACAGTATCATGAGAGACATGACCAGGACTGACCTAGCTAGACCAGACAGTATCATGAGAGACATGACCAGGACTGACCTAGCTAGACCAGACAGTAACATGAGACATGACCAGGACTGACCTAGCTAGACCAGACAGTATCATGAGACATGACCAGGACTGACCTAGCTAGACCAGACAGTATCATGAGACATGACCAGGACTGACCTAGCTAGACCAGACAGTATCATGAGAGACATGAACAACACTGACCTAGATAGACCAGACAGTAACATGAGAGACATGACCAGGACTGACCTAGCTAGACCAGACAGTATCATGAGACATGACCAGGACTGACCTAGCTAGACCAGACAGTATCATGAGACATGACCAGGACTGACCTAGCTAGACCAGACAGTATCATGAGAGACATAACCAGGACTGACCTAGCTAGACCAGACAGTATCATGAGAGACATGACCAGGACTGACCTAGCTAGACCAGACAGTATCATGAGACATGACCAGGACTGACCTAGCTAGACCAGACAGTATCATGAGACATGACCAGGACTGACCTAGCTAGACCAGACAGTATCATGAGAGACATGAACAACACTGACCTAGATAGACCAGACAGTAACATGAGAGACATGACCAGGACTGACCTAGCTAGACCAGACAGTATCATGAGACATGACCAGGACTGACCTAGCTAGACCAGACAGTATCATGAGACATGACCAGGACTGACCTAGCTAGACCAGACAGTATCATGAGAGACATAACCAGGACTGACCTAGCTAGACCAGACAGTATCATGAGAGACATGACCAGGACTGACCTAGCTAGACCAGACAGTATCATGAGACATGACCAGGACTGACCTAGCTAGACCAGACAGTAACATGAGACATGACCAGGACTGACCAGGACTGACCTGAATAGATGTCCTAACCGCCAGATTGTTAAGAAGAAATTTGTGTAGTGGTTGAAAAACGAGTTTTAGTGACTCCGACTTCAACTGTATATATAATATGACATTTGTAATGTCTTTATTGTTTTGGAACTTCTGTGTGTGTAATATTGCTGGTTCATTTTTATTGTTTATTTTACTTATGTATAATATCTACTTCACTTGCTTTTGCAATGTTAACATATGTTTCTCATGCCAATAAAGTCCCCAATATTGAATTGAGAGGGAAAGAGAGAGAGACAGAGAGAGAGAGAGAGAGAGAGAGAGACAGAGAGAGAGAGAGACACAGAGAGAGAGCGAGAGAGAGACAGAGAGAGAGAGGAGTAAGCCGAACGTGTTAAATTAAAATACATTTTTTTGATCTAACACTTCTAGCTAGGTCAGTCCTGGTCATGTCTCATGATACTGTCTGGTCTAGCTAGGTCAGTCCTGGTCATGTCTCTCATGATACTGTCTGGTCTAGCTAGGTCAGTCCTGGTTATGTCTCATGATACTGTCTGGTCTAGCTAGGTCAGTCCTGGTCATGTCTCGTGTTACTGTCTGGTCTCGCTAGGTCAGTCCTGGTTATGTCTCATGATACTGTCTGGTCTAGCTAGGTCAGTGTTGGTCATGTCTCTCATGATACTGTCTGGTCTAGCTTGGTCAGTCCTGGTCATGTCTCTCATGATACTGTCTGGTCTAGCTAGGTCAGTCCTGGTCATGTCTCTCATGATACTGTCTGGTCTAGCTTGGTCAGTCCTGGTCATGTCTCTCATGTTACTGTCTGGTCTCGCTAGGTCAGTCCTGGTTATGTCTCATGATACTGTCTGGTCTAGCTAGGTCAGTGTTGTTCATGTCTCATGATATTGTCTGGTCTAGCTAGGTCAGTCCTGGTCATGTCTCTCATGATACTGTCTGGTCTCGCTAGGTCAGTCCTGGTCAGTGTTGTTCATGTCTCATGATATTGTCTGGTCTAGCTAGGTCAGTCCTGGTCAGTGTTGTTCATGTCTCATGTTACTGTCTGGTCTAGCTAGGTCAATCCTGGTCAGTGTTGTTCATGTCTCATGTTACTGTCTGGTCTAGCTAGGTCAATCCTGGTTATGTCTCTCATGATACTGTCTGGTCTAGCTAGGTCAGTCCTGGTCAGTGTTGTTCATGTCTCATGTTACTGTCTGGTCTAGCTAGGTCAGTCCTGGTCATGTCTCATGTTACTGTCTGGTCTAGCTAGGTCAATCCTGGTCAGTGTTGTTCATGTCTCATGTTACTGTCTGGTCTAGCTAGGTCAATCCTGGTTATGTCTCTCATGATACTGTCTGGTCTAGCTAGGTCAGTCCTGGTCAGTGTTGTTCATGTCTCATGTTACTGTCTGGTCTAGCTAGGTCAGTCCTGGTCATGTCTCATGTTACTGTCTGGTCTAGCTAGGTCAATCCTGGTTATGTCTCTCATGATACTGTCTGGTCTAGCTAGGTCAGTCCTGGTCATGTCTCTCATGATACTGCTGTCCCCATAGCATAACCCTTTTCGGTTCCAGGTGGAACCCTTTCCACAAAGGACTGACCAGGTGTAACCCTTATGGGTTCCATTCTACCTGGTACCCAAAAGGGTTCTACCTGGTAAATCCTTTGTGGAAAGGGTTCTACCAAGAACCAAAAATATTTATTCAAAGGGTTCTCCTATGGGGACAACCGAAGAACCTTTTTAGGTTCTAGATACACTCTTAGAAAAAAAAGGTGCTATGTTCTGTCTGACATATAGCACATAGCAACACCCTGCCTGCAGGCTATGGGGATTTAGTACAGAGAGGAGAAAGAACAGTGGTTTGAGAGTACAGTTATACATCATTGTGGAGTGGATTAGAGTTGGTGGGTTGGATGGTAGTCTCTCAGTTATTCATTATCTTGGAGTGGATTATAGTTGGTGGGTTGGATGGTTGGGTTGGATGGTAGTTTCTCTCAGTTATTCATCTTCTTGGAGTGGAATATAGTTGGTGGGTTGGATGGAAGTCTCTCTCAGTTATTCATCTTCTTGGAGTGGATGAGAGTTGGCGGGTTGGATTTTTTTATTTTTTTATTATTTTTTTATTTTACCTTTATTTAACCAGGCAAGTCAGTTAAGAACAAATTCTTATTTTCAATGACGGCCTAGGAACAGTGGGTTAACTGCCTGTTCAGGGGCAGAACGACAGATTTGTACCTTGTCAGCTCGGGGGTTTGAACTTGCAACCTTCCGGCTACTAGTCCAACGCTCTAACCACTAGGCTACCCTGGTTTCTTTCTCAACAGACTTTCATACAGCGTCAGACTTCAAGCATGGCTCCCGAGACTAATTGTTTGGTGTTTGAATGGCTTAACGGTTGTCTGGTTGATTAGCTGGCTGGTTGTTTAAATGGTTGGTTATTTAAATGGTTGGTTGTTTAAATGGTTGGTAATTTAAATGGTTGGTTGTTTAAATGGTTGGTTGGTCTGTTGGTCGTTTAAATGGTTGGTCGTTTAAATGGTTGGTTGTTTAAATGGTTGGTTGTTTAAATGGTTGGTTGTTTAAATGGTTGGTTGTTTAAATGGTTGGTTGGTCTGTTGGTTGTTGGTCTGTTGGTCGTTTAAATGGTTGGTAATTTAAATGGTTGGTAATTTAAATGGTCGGTTGTTTAAATGGTTGGTTGGTCTGTTGGTTGTTGGTCTGTTGGTCGTTTAAATGGTTGGTCGTTTAAATGGTTGGTAATTTAAATGGTTGGTAATTTAAATGGTTGGTAATTTAAATGGTTGGTTGTTGGTCTGTTGGTTGTTTAAATGGTTGTTTGGTTTGTTGGTTGTTGGTCTGTTGGTCATTTAAATGGTTGGTCGTTTAAATAGTTGGTCGTTTAAATGGTTGGTTAGTCTGCTGGTTGTTGGTCTGTTGGTTGTTGGTCTGCTGGTCTGTTGACTGTTGGTCTGTTAGTTATTGGTCTGTTGGTTGTTGGTCTGTTGACTGTTGGTCTGTTGGTTATTGGTCTGTTGGTTGTTGGTCTGTTGACTGTTGGTCTGTTGGTTATTGGTCTGTTGGTTATTGGTCTGTTGGTCTGTTCGTCTGTTGATTGTTTGAATGGTTGGTTCAAAGGCAGTTGTTCTTACCAGTCCAGGGAGCTCACAGCACTTGTCTCGACTGGCCCAGGACGTGCTGCAGATAATGTCAAACATCTGGATCTGGAACTATACACACACAGAGAACAAATACACAGAGAAAGAGTTCATATTGGCATGACATTGCAACACACTTACGGTATACAGTGTTCTACACGTGGTCCACACCGTGTTCTACACTGTGGCCTACACCGTGGTCCACACAGTGTTCTACAAAGTGTTCTACACAGTGTTCTACACAGTATCCTACACTGTGGTCTACACAGTGTTCTACACAGTGGTCTACACAGTGTTCTACACAGTGGTCTACACAGTGTTCTACAGAGTGTTCTACAGAGTGTTCTACACTGTGGTCTACATTGTTATACACAATGTTCTACACCATGGTCTACACAATGTTCTACACCATGGTCTACACAATGTTCTACACCGTGGTCTACACAATGCTCTACACTGTGGCCCACACAGTGTTCTACACTGTGGTCTACACAGTGTTCTACACAGTATTCTACACAGTGTTCTACACAATGTTCTACACAGTGTTCTACACTGTGGTCTACACTGTGGTCTACACCGTGGTCTACACAGTGGTCTACACAGTGTTCTACACAGTGTTCTACACGGTGGTCTACAGTGTTCTACACTGTGGTCTACAAAATGTTCTACACTGTGGTCTACAAAATGTTCTACACAGTATTCTACACTGTGGTCTACACCGTGTTCTACACAGTGGTCTACAGTGTTATACACAATGTTCTACACCGTGGTCTACACAGTGTTCTACACGTGGTCTACAAAATGTTCTACACAGTATTCTACATGTGTTCTACACCGTGGTCTACACTGTGGTCTGTGAGGTATGATGACGACTCTCTATCTGCTCAACAGGCTGTGTAATGGTGACTATCTGCTCAACAGGCTGTGTAATGGTGACTATCTGCTCAACAGGCTGTGTAATGGTGACTGTCTGTCTGCTCAACAGGCTGTGTAATGGTGACTGTCTGTCTGCTCAACAGGCTGTTTAATGGTGACTGTCTGTCTGCTCAACAGGCTGTGTAATGGTGACTGTCTGTCTGCTCAACAGGCTGTTTAATGGTGACTCTATCTGCTCAACAGGCTGTGTAATGGTGACTCTGTCTATTCAACAGGCTGTTTAATGGTGACTATCTGCTCAACAGGCTGTTTAATGGTGACTCTATCTGCTCAACAGGCTGTGTAATGGTGACTGTGTTCAACAGGCTGTGTAATGGTGACTGTGTTCAACAGGCTGTTTAATGGTGACTATCTGCTCAACAGGCTGTGTAATGGTGACTGTGTTCAACAGGCTGTGTAATGGTGACTGTGTTCAACAGGCTGTTTAATGGTGACTGTCTGCTCAACAGGCTGTTTAATGGTGTCTGTCTGCTCAACAGGCTGTTTAATGGTGACTGTGTTCAACAGGCTGTGTAATGGTGACTCTATCTGCTCAACAGGCTGTTTAATGGTGACTCTCTGTCTGCTCAACAGGGTGTGTAATGGTGACTCTATCTGCTCAACAGGCTGTGTAATGGTGACTCTGTCTGCTCAACAGGCTGTGTAATGGTGACTCTGTCTGCTCAACAGGCTGTGTAATGGTGACTGTCTGCTCAACAGGCTGTGTAATGGTGACTGTCTGCTCAACAGGCTGTGTAATGGTGACTCTGTCTGCTCAACAGGCTGTGTAATGGTGACTGTCTGCTCAACAGGCTGTTTAATGGTGACTGTCTGCTCAACAGGCTGTGTAATGGTGACTGTCTGCTCAACAGGGTGTGTAATGGTGACTCTGTCTGCTCAACAGGCTGTTTAATGGTGACTGTCTGCTCAACAGGCTGTTTAATGGTGACTCTGTCTGCTCAACAGGCTGTGTAATGGTGACTGTCTGCTCAACAGGCTGTTTAATGGTGACTGTCTGTCTGCTCAACAGGCTGTGTAATGGTGACTATCTGCTCAACAGGCTGTGTAATGGTGACTGTCTGTCTGCTCAATGATGGTGAACTGAATGACTTAAATGTACATACACACAACCCACTGGGCACACGGGTTGAATCAACGTTGTTCCCACGTCATTTCAATGAAATCACATTGAACCAATGTGGAATAGACGTTGAATTGACGTCTGTGCCCAGTGGGAATGCACGTTCACTGAGAGAGTGAATCACTTTTAATAAACACTAGGCTAAAATAAATTAAATGTATTACTTATGGAATTACACATCGATGAGATGAAACTGCTGAGGAAATATGAAAGCCTCACCACTTTAAAAGGACAATAAACTGAGAATTAATTGTCAAACATCTCGGGGGACCTTTCTTTCTTTCCACCAATTCCCTTAAAATGCTGTTTCAAGCACTTTCTTTTCATCAGACTGTCTCCAGAAGGAATTAAATAAATCATTCTCACATAGTTGCAAAGCAGTCCATTCATCTACCCTCAGAGCTGCACAGAAATCATCACACAACTATTATGCATCTGACAAAGAATGCTCCTCATCTTATTTCCTGTCCTGACATCTTGGGTCACATTGATCCCAGTGAGGAGGACCGGGACTGTGTTGTTGTGGGATTATAGAGGCTGTAATGGTGTTGTTATAGAGGATGTATGGTGTTGTTATAGAGGATGTATGGTGTTGTTATAGAGGATGTATGGTGTTGTTGTGGTGTTATAGAGGCTGTAGGGTGTTGTTATAGAGGATGTATGGTGGTGTTATAGAGGATGTAGGGTGTTGTTATAGAGACTGTACGGTGTTGTTATGGAGGCTGTATGGTGTTGTTATAGAGGCTGTATGGTGTTGTTGTGGTGTTATAGAGGCTGTAGGGTGTTGTTATAGAGGATGTATGGTGGTGTTATAGAGGCTGTAGGGTGTTGTTATAGAGACTGTAGGGTGTTGTTGTGGTGTTATAGAGGCTGTATGGTGTTGTTATAGAGGCTGTATGGTGTTGTTGTGGTGTTATAGAGGCTGTAGGGTGTTGTTATAGAGACTGTAGGGTGTTGTTATAGAGTCTGTATGGTGTTGTGGTGTTATAGAAGCTGTAGGGTGTTGTTATAGAGGCTGTAGGGTGTTGTTGTGGTGTTATAGAGGCTGTATGGTGTTGTTATAGAGGATGTAGGGTGTTGTTATAGAGGCTGTATGGTGTTGTTATAGAGGCTGTATGGTGTTGTTATAGAGGCTGTATGGTGTTGTTGTGGTGTTATAGAGGCTGTAGGGTGTTGTTATCGAGACTGTATGGTGTTGTTGTGGTGTTATAGAGGCTGTATGGTGTTGTGGTGTTATAGAGACTGCATGGTGGTGTGGTGGTGTTGTAGAGGCTGTATGGTGGTGTTATAGAGGCTGTATGGTGGTGTGGTGGTGCTGTAGAGGCTGCATGGTGGTGTTATAGAGGCTGTATAGTGTTGTTGTGGTGTTATAGAGGCTGTATGGTGTTGTGGTGTTATAGAGACTGCATGGTGGTGTGGTGGTGTTGTAGAGGCTGTATGGTGGTGTTATAGAGGCTGTATGGTGGTGTGGTGGTGCTGTAGAGGCTGCATGGTGGTGTTATAGAGGCTGTAGGGTGGTGTTATAGAGGCTGTAGGGTGGTGTGGTGGTGTTATAGAGCCTGTATGGTGGTGCTATAGAGGCTGTATGGTGGTGTGGTGGTGTTATAGAGGCTGTATGGTGGTATTATAGAGGCTGAATGGTGGTGTGGTGGTGTTATAGAGGCTGTAGGGTGTTGTGGTGGTGTTATAGAGGATGTAGGGTGTTGTGTTGTTATAGAGGCTGTAGGGTGTTGTTATAGAGGCTGTAGGTTGTTGTTATAGAGGCCGTAGGGTGATGTGGTGGTATAATAGAGGCTGTAGGGTGGTGTGGTATTATAGAGGCTGTAGGGTGTTGTGGTATTATAGAGGCCGTAGGGTGTTGTTGTGGTATAATAGAGGCTGTAGGGTGGTGTGGTATTATAGAGGCTGTAGGGTGTTGTGGTATTATAGAGGCCGTAGGGTGTTGTTGTGGTATTATAGAGGCTGTAGGGTGTTGTTGTGGTATTATAGAGGCTGTAGGGTGTTGTGGTATTATAGAGGCTGTAGGGTGTTGTGGTATTATAGAGCCTGTAGGGTGTTGTTGTGGTATAATAGAGGCTGTAGGGTGTTGTTCTGGTAATATAGAGGATGTAGGGTGTTGTTGTGGTATAATAGAGGCTGTAGGGTGTTGTTCTGGTAATATAGAGGATGTAGGGTGTTGTTGTGGTATAATAGAGGCTGTAGGGTGTTGTTCTGGTAATATAGAGGCTGTATGGTGTTGTTGTGGTATTATAGAGACTGTAGGGTGTTGTGGTATTATAGAGGCTGTAGGGTGTTGTTGGGGTATTATAGAGGCTGTAGGGTGTTGTTGGGGTATTATAGAGGCTGTATGGTGTTGTTGGGGTATTATAGAGGCTGTATGGTGTTGTTGGGGTATTATAGAGGCTGTATGGTGTTGTTGGGGTATTATAGAGGCTGTATGGTGTTGTTGGGGTATTATAGAGGCTGTATGGTGTTGTTATGGTATTATAGAGGCTGTAGGGTGTTGTTGGGGTATTATAGAGGCTGTATGGTATTGTGGTATTATAGAAGCTGTAGGGTGTTGTGGTGTTATAGAAGCTGTAGGGTGTTGTTAAGGTATTATAGAGGCTGTAGGATGGTGTTATAGAGGCTGTAGGGTGTTGTTGTGGTATTATAGAGGCTGTATGGTGTTGTTGTGGTATTATAGAGGCTGTATGGTGTTGTTATGGTATTATAGAGGCTGTAGGGTGTTGTTGGGGTATTATAGAGGCTGTATGGTGTTGTGGTATTATAGAAGCTGTAGGGTGTTGTGGTATTATAGAAGCTGTAGGGTGTTGTGGTATTATAGAAGCTGTAGGGTGTTGTTGTGGTATTATAGAGGCTGTAGGATGGTGTTATAGAGGCTGTAGGGTGTTGTTGTGGTATTATAGAGGCTGTATGGTGTTGTTGTGGTATTATAGAGGCTGTATGGTGTTGTTGTGGTATTATAGAGGCTGTATGGTGTTGTTGGGGTATTATAGAGGCTGTAGGGTGTTGTTGTGGTATTATAGAGGCTGTATGGTGTTGTTGTGGTATTATAGAGGCTGTATGGTGTTGTTGTGGTATTATAGAGGCTGTATGGTGTTGTTATGGTATTATAGAGACTGTAGGGTGCTATTGGGGTATTACCCCCCCCCCCTTAAATGATTTAGATGCACTATTGTAAAGTGGCTGTTCCACTGGATGTCAGAAGGTGAATTCACCAATTTGTAAGTCGCTCTGGATAAGAGCGTCTGCTAAATGACTTAAATGTAATGTAAATGTAATGTATTATAGAGACTGTAGGGTGCTGTTGTGGTATTATAGAGGCTGTAGGGTGGTGTTATAGAGGCTGTAGGGTGTTGTTGTGGTATTATAGAGGCTGTAGGGTGTTGTTATGGTATTATAGAGACTGTAGGGTGTTATTGGGGTATTATAGAGGCTGTAGGGTGTTGTTGGGGTATTATAGAGGCTGTATGGTGTGTGACTGAAAGCTGTAGGTCTATAGGACAGCCAGCTCAGAGAATGATGCAGAGCCTGACACTCTGTGTTTCTCAAAATGAATACTACCGCTCTCCGAGCACGCACCCCGTGCTCCGAGCAAACTGGAGCATGGGAGAGTCAGAGTATGGGTTTAAATCAAAGTATGTGAAATTAAGCTTGTGGAATGCAGTACTACGTTTGTACATATTTTAAAGCATCGATGCAAGCTTCAATGGAAAGTAGGCACAGAAATATGACGCAACCACGTAAAGAAATTATGCAATATTTATTGAAATCAATGGCGGCCATTATTTGAATGGGAGAAAATAAACTTCAACTTCGGAATGAAACGTTGCCCATTCACATCTCACATGTTGCCTGACTACAATATGTTATCTTGATACATTAATAATGCATACATGCTGGGTTCATTTTGGCATGTATACCTGCCTACAATACCCACTGTAGTGTGCGTAGATCGCAAGCCCATAGCAAGTCAATAGGGCTAACTGGCTTGGCTAGCTACTACTGTTAGCTACTACTGTTAGCTACTACTGTTAGCTAATACTGTTAGCTAATACTGTTAGCTACTACTGTTAGCCACTACTGTTAGCTAATACTGTTAGCTAATACTGTTAGCTAATACTGTTAGCTAGCCACGAAGAATTGACATCTACCTTGCATAACATTATTTGAAGTCATTTTTTCCTGTTAAACTATCTGGTTAGCTATATTATTACGCTTCACATATACGTAGCTAGCTGATAGATATGAAGTAACGAAGATCCTCTGAGAATGCAGTAGGAGAGAGTGTGAAACACGGTAGTATGCATATTGAGAAATACCCCATGTCATGATTTGAAAGTCACATGTCTTGTACATCTAGAGGTTGTCTTTGCAGGTGTGTTGAAGATGTCTAGTTAGGTTTAGGGTTGAGGGTTGGAGTAGTTTAAATGAAAATAAAATCCTGCAAACTATGCTTGTTTCTTGTCTTAACGTTTCAGGCTTTTCAACTTTTGTAAAAACACAAACATTAACACCTTATGGTGATACTGTGTAAGCAGAACAATGTGTGGTAGATTCCTCCATCATTCTTACCGGAGCTGAGTTGTCTCTCTTCCCTCTGGATCGTACCATGCGTCCCAGTACCTCCAGCCCGTCTATACTGATGTTGCCCGCTGCGTTGATGGGCTTTCCTCCCACTACCTTACAGTCAACCACCACCCTGGCTGTGGTCTTACTGATCGCCATGTGGAGCTGTGGGGAGAGGAGATGGAACACTGTGTTTTAAACATACTGACACAAACCACAGTGTTATCAGTCTGTAACACCATGTTTTAAACATACTGACACAAACCACAGTGTTATCAGTCACACTTTAAATGAAGTATCTTTCATACAAAACCTACATACATGCTTCATAAATCAAGCAAGCATACTGTATAAGGGTCCTATAACGGATCCTTGGATGTGGTGCTTTGCCGAATGTGGTATAACTATCATCCAGAGAGTAAATGCTGTCTCCTAACAGTCAGTCGTTGGACAATATAGCAGGCGTATCAAGTCCTCAGCACTCTCATTAAAATAAACAGTAGTCCGTTGTATTAACTCAAAGTGTACAGTTATCTGTTGTAAAAGTAACCGTGAAATGCAACTCTGACTCATTCTCTGGCTTCAAAGCCCAGGTCCAAACTCTGGCGGTAGTTCAATAGGAAATCCGTCCGTAGCTGTACTCCCTCTAGTCACAACCCTATCAATTGGCTGTGAGCGGGGCCAACCAATGAGAACTATTGCCCGTAATAAACAGTAAAGGTGTAATGTCCATTTTGAGTGAAATCTCAGGGTTGAGTCACCTTAAACCATTGTTCAAGAAATTGTTTGTCAATAAATACACTATATACAGTCAAAAAGTTTTAGAACACCTACTCATTCAAGGGTGAAGACATCAAAACTATGAAATAACACATATTGAATCATGTAGGAACCAAAAAAAAGTGTAACCCCAAAAAAGAGTTAAACAAGCTGGTTGAATAGAATGCCAAGAGTGTGCAAAGCTGTCATCAAGGTAAAGGGTGGCTATTTGAAGAAACTCAAATATAAAATATATTTTGATTTTATTTAACACTTTTTTTGGTTACTACATGATTCCATATGTGTTATTTCATAGTGGTGATGTCTTCACTATTATTCTACAATGTAGAAAATAGTACAAATAAATAAAAACTGTCACGCCCTGACCTGAGTATTCTTTGTTTTCTTTATTGTTTTGGTTAGGTCAGGGTGTGACATGGGTGATGAATGTGTTTTTGTACTGTCTATGGGTCTTGTAGGTTTATGGGGTTGTTTATCATCTAGATGTTTTATATGTCTATGGTTGCCTAAATTGGTTCTAAATTAGAGGCAAGTGTTTATCGTTGTCTCTGATTGGGAACCATATTTAGGCAGCCATCTTCTTTGGGTATTTCGTGGGTTATTGTCTATGTCTAGTTGCCTGTGTCTGCACTGTTTGTAGTATAGCGTCACGTTCGTTTAGTGTCCGTCTTCATTAAAATATAATATGTATTCAATTCACGCTGCGCCTTGGTCTCCTCCATACGACGAACGTGACAAAAACCCTTGAATGTGTTGGTGTTCTAAAACTTTTGACCGGTAGTGTATCTCGTACATGACTTCAAGATTTACCTGCCATGTGCAACTTTCACCTTGTCACAATGTATTGTAGCAATTCACAATAAATCACAGGTTTCCCAGAAAGGCTCCTCTGCTGTTCAGGGGTACAAAGCTGAGTTACAACCGTAAGTCTGTCAGGTGTGAGAATTGCAATCATAATGACCACGACCCAAATGGTACCCTATTCCCTAAATAGTGCCCTACTTTCGACCACTCCCCAAATGAGCCCTGGTCAAAAGTAGTACACTACATAGGGAATAGGGTGCAATTTGAGATGCAAGCATTACATTTCCATGGACATCTCAGCTCCCACAGTAACAAGGTGAGGCTAATCTGAAGGTAGACAGAGTTGATATTTGTGCGTCATAAACAGAATCCATTTGGCCGGTCTGTGACGTGTGTAACACTCTATACGGTCCTTTTAATGGGTTCTTGGAGTGAAACTATTTTCTCCAGTTCACTAGGTCTGGTTGTGTTTGTATATGTCAGAGACTGTCAACGCCTAGCTGCCTGCCTGCCTGTGTTATATGGTTGGATCCAGGGTTCAGTTCCAAATGGCACCCTATGCCCAACATAGTGCACTACTTCTGACCAGAGCCCATTACACTGTAATAGGGAATAGGGTGACATTTGGGAAACTACCCCAGGACTACTGTTGTGGGTTTAGAGACACACTTAACCCAACACACAGACAGCATATCAACCTCCTTCTCAGCTAAAGACAATTACAAGACAAAGAACCATTTTTCAAACCACCAATTGCCTGAACAAAAAAAAAAATGTTTTGTCCGAACAACAAAAAGTTCAACAGTTTTCCAATGACCACTGTATCCACAAGGCCTGGGATGCATCTGAAACAGTACCATATTCCCTATATAGTGCACTGCTTTTGACCAGAGCCAATGAGGCTCTACATAGGGAACAGGGTGCTCATTTGGGACAAACCCCATTAATCAAACAGTGTTTATTCACAGTCTGACCAGCGTCATGGGGACAGTTTTTCTGCTGTGGATGTGTCTGTCTGAGAGTGACTATGAATAGGGAGGGTAGTTTAAGGGATGAACCCCATGGCCTTGATGATGATATTCAGGACAGGGACGGAGGGGACGGTGAAGAGGAGAATAAGAAGTAGAGAGGAGTGGAGAGATAGGAAAAGAGGAGAGGAGAGACACACACACACACACACTCAGTCCCGCGGGTCAGATGGGTCCTCTGATCAATTGTGTTATAATTCGAGTGCCAACATGATGTATTAGCCTATTTCATCCAGCGCGCTGGCTGTGTTTTTAATGCGAACGGCAAGTGTCACTGACATCCCCTCCGTTCCTCCTCGCTCCTCGCTGCTGCAATATGCAGCGCTTCATTTGTTTGCTTGCTTTTTCCATTTGAGATATCCCTGTTTTTCATCTCTGGGTTTCTAACCGTGTGTGGACTGATGGGGTTTTCTATTACAGCAGATAGGCAGAGTGCATTTCACATCCTCTTACAAAACAGCCTTCTCCACTTTATGGGACTGACAATGACTCACAGAGGAAATAAAACAGGAAACCGATGGAGTACAGTACGGTATCACTTCAGAGTGGTAGAAAACAATATGATTCATTAGACTTCTTCAGTACGGTATCACTTCAGAGTGGTAGAAAACAATATGATTCATTAGACTTCTTCAGTATGGTATCACTTCAGAGTGGTAGAAAACACTATGATTCATTAGACTTCTTCAGTACGGTATCACTTCAGAGTGGTAGAAAACAATATGATTCATTAGACTTCTTCAGTACGGTATCACTTCAGAGTGGTAGAAAACACTATGATTCATTAGACTTCTTCAGTACGGTATCACTTCAGAGTGGTAGAAAACAATATGATTCATTAGACTTCTTCAGTACGGTATCACTTCAGAGTGGTAGAATACAACATGATTCATTAGACTTCTTCAGTACGGTATCACTTCA
>NW_027002406.1:105735-153235 GCF_036934945.1 Oncorhynchus masou masou
TCACATTACTGTAGTCTGGATATAACATCACCCTGAGATAGATATCACAGTTCAGTCTGGATATAACATCACCCTGAGATAGATATCACAGTTCACATTACTGTAGTCTGGATATAACATCACCCTCAGGTAGATATCACAGTTCACATTACTGCAGTCTGGATATAACATCACCCTCAGGTAGATATCACAGTTCAGTCTGGATATAACATCACCCTGAGATAGATATCACAGTTCACATTACTGTAGTCTGTTATATAACATCACCCTCAGGTAGATATCACAGTTCACATTACTGTAGTCTGGATATAACATCACCCTCAGGTAGATATCACAGTTCACATTACTGTAGTCTGGATATAACATCACCCTCAGGTAGATATCACAGTTCACATTACTGTAGTCTGGATATAACATCACCTCAGGTAGATATCACAGTTCACATTACTGTAGTCTGGATATAACATCACCCTCAGGTAGATATCACAGTTCAGTCTGGATATAACATCACCCTCAGGTAGATATCACAGTTCACATTACTGTAGTCTGGATATAACATGACCCTCAGGTAGATATCACAGTTCAGTCTGTCACATTACTGTAGTCTGGATATAACATCACCCTCAGATAGATATCACAGTTCACATTACTGTAGTCTGGATATAACATCACCCTCAGATAGATATCACAGTTCAGTATGTTACTGTATCCAAGCTGACAGGAAGTAGCACCATTCAGAGACACACGTTCTCTTTTCCTATACAAGGACAGGGGATGCTCTGTGTGAGACGGCGGCGTAAGGAGCACCATATGAAGACACCTGAGGTGAAGTGAGGACAATCCAGCAGGACACGTCTGTCGCTGCACAGTACACCTGTCATCCAGTCTGAGGGGAGACCGTGACCGTGTGCGTGTTTACGCATGCGCCTGTGTGTCTGTGTTCTTGCAGGGGAGGCGTGTTTCTGTGTGCATAAGTCTGTAAGTGTATGTCCATTTGTGTGTGTGTGTGTGTGTGTGTAACACTATGATGTGTGTGTGTGTGTGTGTGTGAACACATTGTATAACCAGATGTGTGTGTGGGTGTGTCAGTGTGTGTGTGTGTGTGTGTGTGTGTGTGTGACAGCCTCTCACATGCAAATATGTGTGGGTGAGGGGGGATAAGGTGTTGTTCACCTTGGGAGACAGTGTGTGTTGGGTGAACAGCATTACAACCAGATATGTACTGCAGGGAGGCAGACAGCCTCTGAACACATTAACACTATAACCAGATATGTACTGTGGGGAGGCAGATAGCCTCTGAACACATTAACACTATAACCAGATATGTACTGCAGGGAGGCAGACAGCCTCTGACCACATTAACACTATAACCAGATATGTACTGCAGGGAGGCCGACAGCCTCTGACCACATTAACACTATAACCAGATATGTACTGCAGGGAGGCAGACAGCCTCTGACCACATTAACACTATAACCAGATATGTACTGCAGGGAGGCAGACAGCCTCTGACCACATTAACACTATAACCAGATATGTACTGCAGGGAGGCAGACAGCCTCTGAACACCAGATATGTACTGCAGGGAGGCAGACAGCCTCTGAACACCAGATATGTACTGCAGGGAGGCAGACAGCCTCTGAACACATTAACACTATAACCAGATATGTACTGTGGGGAGGCAGACAGCCTCTGAACACATTAACACTATAACCAGATATGTACTGCAGGGAGGCAGACAGCCTCTGACCACCAGATATGTACTGCAGGGAGGCAGACAGTCTCTGAACACATTAACACTATAACCAGATATGTACTGCAGGGAGGCAGACAGCCTCTGAACACATTAACACTATAACCAGATATGTACTGCAGGGAGGCCGACAGCCTCTGACCACCAGATATGTACTGCGGGGAGCCAGACAGTCTCTGAACACATTAACACTATAACCAGATACATTTGAGGTCGGAAGTTTACATACACTTAGGTTGGAGTCATTAAAACTCATTTTTCAACCACTACACACATTTCATGTTAACAAACTAGAGTTTTGGCAAGTCGGTTAGGACATCTACTTTGTGCATGACACAAGTCATTTTTCCAACAATTGTTTACAGACAGATTACTTCACTTATAATTCACTGTATCACAATTCCAGTGGGTCAGAAGTTTACATACACACTAAGTTGACTGTGCCTTTAAACAGCTTGGAAAATTCAACCGAAAATGATGTCATGGTTTTAGAAGCTTCTGATAGGCTAATTGACATCATTTGAGTCAATTGGAGACAGTGTACCTGTGGATTTATTTCAAAGCCGACCTTCAACCTCAGTGCCTCTTTGCTTGACATCATGAGGAAATCAAAAGAAATCAGCCAAGACCTCAGAAAAACAATTGTAGAAGCTTGTTAGAAGGCTACCTGAAACGTTTGACCCAAATTAAACAATTTAAAGGCAATGCTTCCAAACACTAATTGAGTGCATGTTAACTTCTGATCCACGAGGAATGTGATGAAAGAAATAAAAGCAGAAGAAAATCATTCTCTCTACTATTATTCTGACATTTCACATTCTTAAAATAAAGTGGTGATCCTAACTGACCTAAAACAGGGAATTTTTACTAGGATTAAATGTCAGGAATTGCGGAAAAAAAACTGAGTTTAAATGTATTTGGCTAAGGTGTATGTAAACTTCCGACTTCAACTGTATGTACTTCATTGACCTGTCAAAGGTGTTCGACACTGTTGATCATTCTGTTTTACTGAAGAAGATAGTTTTTTTATAACAAAATAAATCAATTAATCATGAAAATAGGAGAATAAAATTCTCCCTGTATTGGATTCTGGTGATGTTATTTCCATGCATGAGGCACAACCTCTGTTTTAAAACCCGTGGACGCCCGCGGACGACCATTCAGCAATACGTTTTATCACAGGGGACCATTTTAGAACTCGCCATTGTAGTCTGTATAAAATGTGCGGTTGATCTCTCTGTCTGTAAGAAGAGAGCTGCATTCTCTTTGATTTATTTACGAAGCAGTCTGACAGAAACTCCCTTCATTCATTAAGTTCAGAATCCTCAGTTACCAAACCTGTTGTCAGGAACGGATAACACTAGAGATCCCTTCAGTCTCCATAGATTTAGGAAAATCTGCGTTTTGTTTTTTTGACACTCATTTGTGGAACAATCTGCAGAGTTCAATGCAGTGTTTTTATTTTTTATTATTTTACCCTTATTTAACCAGGCAAGTCAGTTAAGAACCAATTCTTATTTTCAATGACGGCCTAGGAACAGTGGGTTAACTGGTCTAGGAACAGTGGGTTAACTGGTCTAGGAACAGTGGGCTAACTGGTCTAGGAACAGTGGGTTAACTGGTCTAGGAACAGTGGGTTAACTGACCTAGGAACAGTGGGTTAACTGGCCTAGGAACAGTGGGTTAACTGGCCTAGGAACAGTGGGTTAACTGGCCTAGGAACAGTGGGTTAACTGGTCTAGGAACAGTGGGTTAACTGGCCTAGGAACAGTGGGTTAACTGGCCTAGGAACAGTGGGTTAACTGGCCTAGGAACAGTGGGTTAACTGGCCTAGGAACAGTGGGTTAACTGGTCTAGGAACAGTGGGTTAACTGGCCTATGAACAGTGGGTTAACTGGCCTAGGAACAGTGGGTTAACTGTCCTAGGAACAGTGGGTTAACTGGCCTAGGAACAGTGGGTTAACTGGCCTAGGAACAGTGGGTTAACTGGCCTAGGAACAGTGGGTTAACTGGCCTAGGAACAGTGGGTTAACTGGCCTAAGAACAGTGGGTTAACTGGTCTAGGAACAGTGGGTTAACTGGTCTAGGAACAGTGGGTTAACTGGTCTAGGAACAGTGGCTTAACTGGTCTAGGAACAGTGGCTTAACTGGTCTAGGAACAGTGGCTTAACTGGTCTAGGAACAGTGGGTTAACTGGTCTAGGAACAGTGGGTTAACTGGTCTAGGAACAGTGGCTTAACTGGCCTAGGAACAGTGGGTTAACTGCCTGTTCAGGGGCAGAACGACAGATTTGTTTGTACCTTGTCAGCTCAGAGATTTGAACTTGCAACCTTTCGGTTAATAGTCCAACACTAGGCCACCTGCCGTCCCTACACTCTAACCACTAGGCTACCTGCCGTCCCTACACTCTAACCACTAGGCTACCTGCCGTCCCTACACTCTAACCACTAGACTACCTGCCGTCCCTACACTCTAACCACTAGGCTACCTGCCGTCCCTACACTCTAACCACTAGGCTACCTGCCGTCCCTACACTCTAACCACTAGGCTACCTGCCGCCCCTACACTCTAACCACTAGTCTACCTGCCTCCCTACACTAACCACTAGGCTACCTGCCGTCCCTACACTCTAACCACTAGGCTACCTGCCGTCCCTACACTCTAACCACTAGGCTACCTGCCGTCCCTACACTCTAACCACTAGGCTAGCTGCCGTCCCTACACTCTAACCACTAGGCTACCTGCCGTCCCTACACTCTAACCACTAGGCTACCTGCCGTCCCTACACTCTAACCACTAGGCTACCTGCCGCCCCTACACTCTAACCACTAGGCTACCTGCCGTCCCTCCACTCTAACCACTAGGCTACCTGACGCCCCTACACTCTAACCACTAGACTACCCTGCCGCCCCTACACTCTATCCACTAGGCTACCTGCCGTCCCTACACTCTAACCACTAGGCTACCCTGCCGCCCCTACACTCTATCCACTAGGCTACCCTGCCGCCCCTACACTCTATCCACTAGGCTACCTGACGTCCCTACACTCTAACCACTAGGCTACCTGCCGTCCCTCCACTCTAACCACTAGGCTACCTGCCGCCCCTACACTCTAACCACTAGGCTACCTGCCGTCCCTACACTCTAACCACTAGGCTACCTGCCGTCCCTACACTCTAACCACTAGGCTACCTGCCGTCCCTACACTCTAACCACTAGGCTACCTTCCGTCCCTACACTCTAACCACTAGGCTACCCTGCCGCCCTAGTTACATGTGCTGGTGCCACTCAGACAGTTTCCATTATTAACTGAGGACCTTGAATGTGATTGCTTTTATTAAATAGGTTTATTTTGTTATTGTGTGCTGAATTCTGTTGTTTTCACACGTGCATGATTTATTATTCTGTTTTTATTGTAATGTATACAGGGCTCTCTTGTAAAATATGTCTGTGTGTGTCTGTGTGTCTGTGCGTGCGTGTGCGTGTGTGTGTGTGCGTGTGTGTGTGTGTGCGCGTGTGTGTGTGTGTATGTGTGTGTGTGTATGTGTGTATGTGTATGTGTGTGTCTGTGTGTCTGCGCGTGCGTGTGCGTGTGCGTGTGTGTGCGTGTGTGTGTGCTCTCTCTTTGACTACTGTGATAGAGGAGGGGGTTGGGTTGTATCTCCATTCATTCTCTGGGATCATTCTCTGACATGACTTCTCCTAAATTCTCTATTTGAGAAGTCGGCATGCAACATCTTTATTAGACAGATGGAGGGCCTGAAGTTTTAGGGTACATCCCAAATGGCACCCTATTCCCTATAGACCAGAGGCCATGGATGATCTAGGGGAAGAACTAGGCTGCTGACCTTGTGGAAACTGCCATAGAACATCTTCTTGATGTCAGGCTCGTCAAAAGTGACTGTCTGGAAGTCTCCCTTGTAGTCGTAGTTGAAGAACGTCAGAGTCTTCCCACCATCTGACAGAGACCGAAACAGAGACAGGCAGACAGACAGAGAATTAGGGACAGTACATTCTACACAAACCCACAAGCCCACATCCCAGAGTCCTCTGCCTTGGTCTTCTGTTCTGTGTGTTCAGTCTATGTCTCTCTCACACAATAGCTGGAAACTAGCTCTGCAGCCCACACACTTTTGTAAACCACAGACCTCAATTGCAGAGTATGTGATATGCAGGTTAACCTTAACCTTCACTCAAACCACAGGGCCAGGGTTCAGGAAGTGATGAGGAACAGACTGTACGTACTGTCCAGGATGACCCCCACCAGGGGTTCATTGTCTTTGTTGAGGATCTCCCACAATGCAAAGGGCTCCTGGGGGGTGTCTGGTAGCAGGCGGAACAGGATGGTGATGGTGTAGTCAGAGGGCAAACCTTCTGGGTGGAGGTACCTGAGAAAGACAGACAGAGGCGGCAGTGTAGCCTAGTGGTTAGAGCGTTGGACTAGTAACCGAAAGGTTGCAAGTTCAAATCCCCGAGCTGACAAGGTACAAAATCTGTCGTTCTGCCCCTGAACAGGCAGTTAACCCACTGTTCCCAGGCCGTCATTGAAAATAAGAATTTGTTCTTAACTGACTTGCCTAGTAAAACAAAAGGTAAAATAAAGGTAAAAAAAAGAGACAGAGACAGACAGACAGACAGAGTTACTTAACTGGCAGCCAGATAATGTGAATGGTTCAAGATGGCAGTTGGCAAATTCTATGCCTACACTGTAATGGGAAGTCCTGATACCTGATGCAGAGTAATGGGAAGTCCTGATATCTGATATCTGATACAGAGTAATGGGAAGTCCTGATACCTGATACAGAGTAATGGGAAGTCCTGATACCTGATATCTGATACAGAGTAATGGGAAGTCCTGATACCTGATACAGAGTAATGGGAAGTCCTGATATCTGATGCAGAGTAATGGGAAGTCCTGATACCTGATACAGAGTAATGGGAAGTCCTGATATCTGATACAGAGTAATGGGAAGTCCTGATACCTGATACAGAGTAATGGGAAGTCCTGATACCTGATACAGAGTAATGGGAAGTCCTGATACCTGATACAGAGTAATGGGAAGTCCTGATATCTGATACAGAGTAATGGGAAGTCCTGATATCTGATACAGAGTAATGGGAAGTCCTGATACCTGATACAGAGTAATGGGAAGTCCTGATACCTGATACAGAGTAATGGGAAGTCCTGATATCTGATACAGAGTAATGGGAAGTCCTGATATCTGATGCAGAGTAATGGGAAGTCCTGATACCTGATGCAGAGTAATGGGAAGTCCTGATATCTGATATCTGATACAGAGTAATGGGAAGTCCTGATATCTGATACAGAGTAATGGGAAGTCCTGATATCTGATGCAGAGTAATGGGAAGTCCTGATACCTGATACAGAGTAATGGGAAGTCCTGATACCTGATACAGAGTAATGGGAAGTCCTGATACCTGATACAGAGTAATGGGAAGTCCTGATATCTGATACAGAGTAATGGGAAGTCCTGATATCTGATACAGAGTAATGGGAAGTCCTGATATCTGATACAGAGTAATGGGAAGTCCTGATATCTGATACAGAGTAATGGGAAGTCCTGATACCTGATACAGAGTAATGGGAAGTCCTGATACCTGATACAGAGTAATGGGAAGTCCTGATATCTGATACCTGATGCAGAGTAATGGGAAGTCCTGATATCTGATACAGAGTAATGGGAAGTCCTGATATCTGATGCAGAGTAATGGGAAGTCCTGATACCTGATACAGAGTAATGGGAAGTCCTGATACCTGATGCAGAGTAATGGGAAGTCCTGATATCTGATACAGAGTAATGGGAAGTCCTGATATCTGATACCTGATGCAGAGTAATGGGAAGTCCTGATACCTGATACAGAGTAATGGGAAGTCCTGATATCTGATACAGAGTAATGGGAAGTCCTGATATCTGATACAGAGTAATGGGAAGTCCTGATACCTGATGCAGAGTAATGGGAAGTCCTGATATCTGATACAGAGTAATGGGAAGTCCTGATATCTGATGCAGAGTAATGGGAAGTCCTGATATCTGATACAGAGTAATGGGAAGTCCTGATACCTGATGCAGAGTAATGGGAAGTCCTGATATCTGATACCTGATACAGAGTAATGGGAAGTCCTGATACCTGATACAGAGTAATGGGAAGTCCTGATATCTGATGCAGAGTAATGGGAAGTCCTGATACCTGATATCTGATGCAGAGTAATGGGAAGTCCTGATATCTGATACAGAGTAATGGGAAGTCCTGATACCTGATGCAGAGTAATGGGAAGTCCTGATACCTGATATCTGATACAGAGTAATGGGAAGTCCTGATATCTGATACAGAGTAATGGGAAGTCCTGATACCTGATGCAGAGTAATGGGAAGTCCTGATACCTGATATCTGATGCAGAGTAATGGGAAGTCCTGATATCTGATACAGAGTAATGGGAAGTCCTGATACCTGATATCTGATGCAGAGTAATGGGAAGTCCTGATATCTGATACAGAGTAATGGGAAGTCCTGATACCTGATATCTGATACAGAGTAATGGGAAGTCCTGATACCTGATATCTGATGCAGAGTAATGGGAAGTCCTGATATCTGATACAGAGTAATGGGAAGTCCTGATATCTGATACAGAGTAATGGGGAAGTCCTGATACCTGATACAGAGTAATGGGAAGTCCTGATATCTGATACAGAGTAATGGGAAGTCCTGATATCTGATGCAGAGTAATGGGAAGTCCTGATATCTGATGCAGAGTAATGGGAAGTCCTGATATCTGATGCAGAGTAATGGGAAGTCCTGATATCTGATGCAGAGTAATGGGAAGTCCTGATATCTGATACAGAGTAATGGGAAGTCCTGATATCTGATGCAGAGTAATGGGAAGTCCTGATATCTGATGCAGAGTAATGGGAAGTCCTGATATCTGATACCTGATACATGGGAAGTCTGATACCTGATAGTAATGGGAAGTCCTGATACCTGATATCTGATACAGAGTAATGGGAAGTCCTGATATCTGATGCAGAGTAATGGGAAGTCCTGATACCTGATATCTGATACAGAGTAATGGGAAGTCCTGATATCTGATACAGAGTAATGGGAAGTCCTGATATCTGATACCTGATGCAGAGTAATGGGAAGTCCTGATACCTGATGCAGAGTAATGGGAAGTCCTGATACCTGATACAGAGTAATGGGAAGTGCTGATACCTGATACAGAGTAATGGGAAGTTCATTTGACTGGCTTATCTTACCTTCATACAACAAATGCCATAATGGCCCTTCTGATGACATTATTTACTCTATACATGATCTAGTATGTGACTGAGTGATGCTTGGATATGGGCCGTGGTGTTTGCAGGTCACCCTGAAGACATCATTTAGAGGTGCTGAGTCCCTCCACTGCAATAACACAATCCCCTCTGAACATTATGAAAGTAGAAGTCTAAACTAAATATTATCCTCAGTAGGAGTAGAGCTACATCTGTCAACACGCACGCACGCACGCACGCACGCACATGCACACACTTCACATGTGATTAGACTCCCCTAAGTGATTTTCATTGGCAATAACTTTGTATTGTTTGAGGGACCTTGAAAATAACTGGCCGCTATTTCAAAGAGCTCTGGTGTTTGTCTTCGGCTAGCAAGTGGGGTTGACCCTCTCTTGACGTTTTGAAGTACAAGTCTCCTACTAGCTACTGGGGTTGACCCTCCCCTGACGTTTTAAAGTACAACTCTCCTGCTAACAACTGGGTTTGACCCTCTCCCTTGATGTTTTGAAGTACAAGTTTCCCATAGAGGATGAGGAAGGCCCCTCTAGGAGGAGGACAAGGACAGTTCAGGAACAACCTCTTCCTCCAGGCATAGACACGTCTGTGTGTCTGAAAGGATTGGATGGGTATCAGCGATTCTGTATGGCAAAACTTCCACCTGACCTATCAGAGGGAAACTTCCACCTGACCTATCAGAGGGAAACTTCCACCTGACCTATCAGAGGGAAACTTCCACCTGACCTATCAGAGGGAAACTTCCACCTGACCTATCAGAGAGAAACGTCCACCTGACCTATCAGAGGGAAACTTCCACCTGACCTATCAGAGGGAAACTTCCACCTGACCTATCAGAGGGAAACTTCTACCTGACCTATCAGAGGGAAACTTCTACCTGACCTATCAGAGGGAAACTTCCACCTGACCTATCAGAGGGAAACTTCCACCTGACCTATCAGAAGGAAACTTCCACCTGACCTATCAAAGGGAAACTTCCACCTGACCTATCAGAGGGAAACTTCCACCTGACCTATCAGAGATAAACTTCCACCTGACCTATCAGAAGGAAGCTTCCACCGAACCTATCATTTGGGGAAGCTGTTGGAGTATACTCCAGGAATAATATGCCAAGAGTGGACACTGGAGGAGAGAGGTGGAGCTCAGTGTGGACCCTAGCTGATCTTCTACCTCTCATCGCCATGACAACCACACTGACAAAACACAGAACCTAGCAGAACCTACTTGGTGGGCTGTGAGACCAGGGCATCTTTGCGCAGTCTGTAGCAGGGGAAGCTGTTGAAGGAGCCTGGTTCCAGGGACACTCCCTCTACGTTACTGTACTCCTTCTCTACCAGGCCAAACATGTCCATCATCCTGAAGCCTAAGGAGGGAAGGAGCAGAACACACATCTATGCTATAACCACTCCATAGAGAACCATAGAGAACCACAGAGAACCATAGAGAACAACAAAGAACCATAGAGAACAACAAAGAATCATAGAGAACTACAAAGAACCATAGAGAACAACAGAGACAACAGAGAACCATAGAGAACAACAGAGAACAATAGAAAACAACAGAGACAACAGAGAAAACAGAGAACCATAGAAAACAACAGAGACAACAAAGAACAACAGAGAACCATAGAGAACAACAGAGAACAATAGAGAACAACAGAGAACAACAGAGAACCATAGAGAACAACAGAGAACCATAGAGAACAACAGAGAACAATAAAGACAACAGAGAACCATAGAGAACAACAGAGAACAATAGAGAACAACAGAGAACAACAGAGAACCATAGAGAACAACAGAGAACCATAGAGAACAACAGAGAACAATAAAGACAACAGAGAACCATAAAAAACAACAGAGAACCATAGAGAACAACAGAGAACAATAGAGAACCATAGAGAACAACAGAGAACCATAGAGAACCACAGAGAACCATAGAGAACAACAGAGAACCATAGAGCACAACAGCGAACCATAGAGAACAACAGAGAACCATAGAGAAACATAGAGAACCAAGAGAACAACAGAGAACCATAGAGAACAACAGAGAACCATAGAGAACACCATAGAACCATAGAGAACAACAGAGAACCATAGAGAAGCATAGAGGCCCATAGAGAACAACAGAGAACCATAGAGAACAACAGAGAACCATAGAGAACAACAGAGAACCATAGAGAAACATAGAGAACCATAGAGAACAACAGAGAACCATAGAGAACCCGTAGAGATAATAGAATACTAGAATAAAATGGTACACATTTTTATCTTCAAGCAACAAAATGGGCCAAGGCAGTAAATAGTGTTTAGGTGCTGGATATATATACATAGTAATAATAACATCATTCTGTCAACCCCTCTCCCTCTGGATAGTATTTCCTATCCCCACCCGGCAAAGGAAAGGGGAACTCTGTCAAAAATCCTACGAGAAACAGTGACATTCACTCTGAATGACCTAAAATGATGAATTCCATATTGGTCTTTCACAGGCAGGCCAACCCAAGCTGTTCTGTGCAGTAGGATAATAGTAGGTCTACTATTGAAACAGATAAATGAGGCTGTCAACTGAGTCAGGAATTCACAGGTTTCTGATCTTTTTTTTCTCCTTCAGGTTTTCGCTCTTAAAGTCACACTTTCTTACTATAAAAAACAACAGAAATGGATGTTCTAAGCCCATAACAATGCCTTAACCACATTAGGAGAACACTTTTGAGGTCTGAGAAAAAGCGAAGAAATTTAGATTTTTTTTAGTGTCGTTACCCTTTAATATAAGTGGTTAGCTGTATTTCCACAGCACATGAGATGGGGTTTGCCAAACAAACAGCCACTGGATTGATGTAAATAATCATGATATCATTCTGCCAGGCAGGCATAGGCTACTTTGTAGCAGGTAACATTTCATTGAGAAGGTTTTTGGCAAAGCCTTACCACCAATCAGAAGACGGTTAGGACTGTCATCAGCATCACTATATTTTTCCTTGTTCCTTAAATGTTTAAAATTGGACGTTTTACTTCATATTATGAGGCATGTCTTGCCTCCCTTTAAAGCAGCTTAAAGCCTAAAATGGGGGCCAAACAAAAATTCACATTTGAAGCTTAACATTGTGATGTGTTCCATCAGCCTTACTGATACGGTGTACACCTCAACTACACTACTTTGATGCGCATCGTATGGGATTAAGAAGTGAGTACACACAATGCCCGGTGTTAGATACGGTGGTTCCATCAGTGTATACCCTCCACTACACTACTTTGATGCGCATCGTAGGGATTAAGAAGTGAGTACACACAATGCCCGGTGTTAGATACGGTGGTACACAGTGTATACCCTCCACTACACTACTTTGACGTGCATCGTAGGGATTAAGAAGTGAGTACACACAATGCCCAGTGTTAGATACGGCGGCAGTGTAGCCTAGTGGTTAGAGCGTTGGCCTAGTAACCAGAAGGTTGCGAGTTCAAACCCCCGAGCTGACAAGGTACAAATCTGTCGTTCTGTCCCTGAACAGGCAGTTAACCCACTGTTCCTAGGCCGTCATTGAAAATAAGAGTTTGTTCTTAACTGACTTGCCTGGTTAAATAAAGGTAAAAAAAATGTTTTTTTAAAGATACGGTGGTACACGGTGTATACCCTCCACTACACTCTGACTCTATGTAACTCTGACTGGATTTGAACCAGAATCACATGGCAGATGACATGTTGCTCCTGACAACAGCCTCTGACACGGTGACCATATCTATACAGTCCTGTGAATGACTAAGTGGGATCAGACAATCCACATTGACTGTAGATCGAGAGGGGTTTATCTCAATAGGGATACACATTCTATGACTATAAAGCAGTAACCAGCTGTGTGTGTTTTACATAGTTTACCTGCTATGGTGTTGCCGCTCATCAGAACCGATGGACAAGCTAAAACAAGATGGATGAAAGGGTTGGTTAAATAATGAACAGGATATCAATCACTGTCATTTCATCATGAATCAAGATCCTATTATTAAGATTTAAATGTGGATGAATCCTCTTCTTTGTAATAATAACTAATCCATTAAACCACATGATCAAATCTACCATTTGTCTCTATTCTACAGTAGATTATATCAGTTCTGGGAACCACATGATCAAACCTACCATCTGCCTCTATTCTACAGATTATATAGATTATATCAGTTGACCAAACCTACCATCTGTCTCTATTCTACAGTAGATTATATCAGTTGACCAAACCTACCATCTATCTCTATTCTACAGTAGATTATATCAGTTGACCAAACCTACCATCTGTCTCTATTCTACAGTAGATTATATCAGTTGACCAAACCTACCATCTGTCTCTATTCTACAGTAGATTATATCAGTTGATCTGTCTCTATTCAAACCCAAACCATCTGTCTCTATTCTACAGTAGATTATATCAGTTGACCAAACCTACCATCTGTCTCTATTCTACAGTAGATTATATCAGTTGACCAAACCTACCATCTATCTCTATTCTACAGTAGATTATATCAGTTGACCAAACCTACCATCTGTCTCTATTCTACAGTAGATTATATCAGTTGACCAAACCTACCATCTGTCTCTATTCTACAGTAGATTATATCAGTTCTGGAACATTCTTCCAATGGCAGCTACTTCAGTTCTGGCGGTACTTACTGGCAGTGGCAGCCTCACACACAAAAGTGATCAGCTGCTCCTCAATTTTCTTGACAGCGTCCAAATCGTCCACAAAGAAGACGTGTCTGTCGCTGGGTTTGCTGGCGATGTTCACCAACTCTCCGTAGTCCGCATCAGCAAAGCCAATGGCAAAGATGATGCAGCCTTCAAAGGACATACATTGTTAAGATTTGAAAACAATATTTTGTTTTTCTTCAGCAATAAAGCAAAACAATTCAAAGGAAACTATTTGATTGGCCTATCTTACCACTCTCTGGCTTGCTAAGTGACCCTTCTACCACGAACATATTTCTCTCTAAGTTTTGTTTTTGGGTTGAGAGCCATGAACAGTTCTGTTACAACAATATAATACAATGGAATAGTGTATTGTCCTCAGAGGAAGAAACATGGGTTTTATCCAAAATAACACCCTATTCCCTATTCCCACACTACTATTGGCCAGAGTAGTGCACTATACAGTACAGAGAATAGGGCACTATTTGGGACTCACACTATGCCACTCACCTTCCATCTGCATCTCCTTGGAGACCTTGTTGACATCGTCTTGGGAACGGCCATCGGTGAGGACCACCAGTACCTTAGGAACCCCCCTCCTCACTCCTCCCTCTGAGGTGAAGATAGATTCCTTCACATGCTTAATGGCCCGGCCTGGATGGATAGGGACATAGAGTTATATTTCTATGGATAGGAATGACAGAGATCATATCTACACATCACAGCCTGTTGTTAATGTATGGACGACTATCAGACCATATCTATACAGCCTGTTGTTAATGTGTGGACGACAATCAGACCATATCTATACAGCCTGTTGTTAATGTATGGATGACTATCAGACCATATCTATACAGCCTGTTGTTAATGTGTGGATGACTATCAGACCATATCTATACAGCCTGTTGTTAATGTATGGACGACTATCAGACCATATCTATACAGCCTGTTGTTAATGTGTGGACGACTATCAGACCATATCTATACAGCCTGTTGTTAATGTGTGGACGACTATCAGACCATATCTATACAGCCTGTTGTTAATGTATGGACGACTATCAGACCATATCTATACAGCCTGTTGTTAATGTGTGGATGACTATCAGATCATATCTATACAGCCTGTTGTTAATGTGTGGACGACTATCAGACCATATCTGTACAGCCTGTTGTTAATGTATGGATGACTATCAGACCATATCTATACAGCCTGTTGTTAATGTGTGGACGACTATCAGACCATATCTATACAGCCTGTTGTTAATGTGTGGACGACTATCAGACCATATCTATACAGCCTGTTGTTAATGTGTGGACGACTATCAGACCATATATGCCTGGATGGATAGGGAAGACAGGCACATCAGGAGCAACTGTTAATAATAATAACAAGAATAATAATAGTATTAATAACAATAATAACAACAATAATAAAAAATAGTATTAATAACAATAATAACAACAACAATAATAAAAAATAGTATTCATAACAATAATAATAACAATAATAATAATAATAATAATAAAAAATAGTATTAATAACAATAATAGTCGCTTTGGACAATAATAATTACAATAATAATAACAATAATAATAAAAAATAGTATTAATAACAATAATAATAACAATAATAATTAAAAATAGTATTAATAACAACAATAATAATAATAGTATAAATAACAGTAATAATAACAATAATAACAACAATAATAGTACTAACAACAACAATAATAGTAATAATACCAACAACAATAATAACAGTAATAATAACAACAATAATAATAGTATTAATAACAACAATAATAATAATAATAGTATTAATAACAATAAATAATAACAATAATAATAACAGTAATAATAATAACAATAATATTAATAACAGTAATAATAATAATAATAATATTAATAACAGTAATAATAATAATAATACTAATAATATTAATAACAGTAATAATAATAATAAGAATAATAATATTAATAATAGTAATAATAATAATATTAATATTAATAACAGTAATAATAATAAGAATACTAATAATATTAATAATAGTAATAATAATAATAATAAGAATAATAATATTAATAACAGTAATAATAATAATAATAATATAAATAATAACAGTAATAATAATAAGAATACTAATAATATTAATAACAGTAATAATAATAATAATAATAATAATATTAATAACAGTAATAATAATAATAATAATATTAATAACAGTAATAATAATAATAATAATATTAATAACAGTAATAATAATAAGAATAATAATAGTAATAATAACAATAACAATAATAATAACAGTAATAATAAGTAATAATTATAAGTAATAATAATAATAGTAACAGTAACAATAACAATAATAGTAATAATAACAATAATAATAAATAATAATAACAATAATAGTCATAATTACAGTAATAATAATAATAAACCAATAACAATAACAATAATAGTAATAATTACAGTAATAATAATAATAACAATTATAGTAATAATAATAACAGTAATAATAATAATTACACCAATAATAATACCAGTAATAATAACAATAATAATAGTCATAATAGTCATAATAACAGTAATCATAATCATAATAATAATAACATTAATAATAGTAATACCAGTAATAATAACAATAATAACATTAATAATAATAATAATAATAATAATATAATATCTATCAGAACTAATCTAGCTAAACTGTTTAATGAATGGCTGTCAGGGGGAGACAACCCTGTTCCTGGAGTGCTGCAACTCAGCACCACACCTGACCAACTGCGCTAATTGATCAGGTCAGTTCAGCCTAAATTCAACACACCTGGTCTTCCTGGTTGATTAAATCCCAAACCTGCGGCCCTCCCGGACCAGGGCTGCCTGCCACTGATTTATTGCATTCGGGAGATGCTAATAGAGGAAATGTGAAAATCTGATAGGACACATTAAACAAAGAAAGAGGAGCCTGTCTTATCCATTCTAAAACCTTGACAGAGACAAAAATCGCCCGAGATCATGAGCCCTATTGTGGGCATCGGAGCGGTCCGTAGAGAGGACGAACAGAGCAGAAGCAGGTGGGGATCATTGCTTCTTTCTTTACCAATGTGCATGTCTAATATCTCTCTGATGTCGAAGGTCATTCCTTAATAGCAGCTTTTAAAAACAGCCTCCCTGGGATGTCTCTGAATAAAATATGTCTTGCATGGCTGTGCATAGCTGAGGCACGACCAGGGTACTTTGTATCATCTAATATGGAGACAGAGGATGGCTGAGCAGCTTGCTGGACGGCCATCCATCCCTCTCTCTCGCCATCTCTTTCTCTCTCTCGCCATCTCTTTCTCTCTTTCTCCCTCCCTCTCTCTTTCTCTCTCTCTCTCCCCTTCTCTCTCCCCCTCTCTCTCTCTCTCTCTCTCTCTCTCTCTCTCTCTCTCTCTCTCTCTCTCTCTCTCTCTCTCTCTCTCTCTCTCTCTCTCTCTCTCTCTCTCTCTCTCTCTCTCTCTCTCTCTCTCTCTCTCTCTCTCTCTCTCTCTCTCTCTCTCTCTCTCTCTCTCTCTCTCCCCTTCTCTCTCCCCCTCCTCTCTCTCTCTCTCTCTCCATCCCTCTTTTTCTCAGCTGTCTCTGTGAGCTTTATTAAAGTGCCTTTCAGTGAAGATGAATGACAGGCAGAGCTAGTGAACATCACTCTTGTACCAGGGAGAGTTATGTCTGTTTCAGCATGGTATTATATTAAACAGAGGTCAAATTGGAATCACAATATCCATCCAGCCAGGCATGAAGACATGCTGGCCTCTATCACTGTGGAGAGTGTTGTGGTAGACGGTGTGTGTGTGTGTGTGTGTGTGTTTGTTTGTTTGTGTGTGCGGCTGCCAGGGTCCTGAGTGGAATATCACACCATCAATCAAATGCTGTCCATCTCAGACGTGTGTGAAATGTGTTTCTTGTACATAAATCCTCAGGCTCATTTTCCTGGCCGTCAGCTTCCTTTCTTTGCCTCCAAACTTACAACAAGATCTTAACAACAAGTTCCCAGAAATACTCCTCCTCAACCAAGACCTGAATGACCTCGTCAACAACAACAACTATACATCGGGCTGCAGCCAGAAACACAAAGAAAACACATGTATTCTAGGTAACTAGGTGAAGGCGACGTTCCAGACCTGTTTGTGCTGTTTTGGCAACTCCATTACTGTCATTTGTCATGTTTGGTGTGACAATAACAGCAATGGGGTTGGCAAGACAGCACAAACAGATCTGGGTGAAGACTCCACTGCAATACCTTCTTTGTGTTTATTAAACCTCAGACTCAGACGTGATTGGTGGTTAAAAAAAAGGGAATGAGGCCAGGCCAATCATGTTGATCCGCTGTTAGAATCCCCTCAGTACAGTATGAATACTATATGGGGCACAGAGGGATCAGCCCTAATACCAGCAGCTACTGGAAATCAATCATCTCAAGCTCCAAATGAAAAGACAGTCAAGCTAAAGCCTTAATGAATAAATGCAGAGTGAACATAATCGCTCTCTCTGTGTGTGTGTGTGTGTGTGTGTGTGTGTGTGTGTGTGTGTGTGTGTAGACATGTACAGAACACCAAAGGGTCACATCTACAGCTCTACAGCCAGACTCCCTGAGAGAGACGGAGAGAGTCTGTTTCAGAGGATTAGATTAAACAGAGAGTCAAGAGAGGCCTCAGCTTGCATCTCTAGCCAGAGAAAACATGTCCTCTGTGGGTAGCGCTGGTAGTCCCGTCCCCCCTGGGGTAGAGCAGAGAAGCTGTATGTGTAGACAAGGTGTTTCATTTCTAACACTGCTGCCAGGATTAGTCTGCAAACCTGCTGTGCAAATATTGTAAGGGACAGGAGCACTATGCACAAAAATAAATTCCCAACTGCATAGAATCTCTCTCTTCCTTAGTCATACACTCGGTTGTTAGACTTGATAGAGTTTCAGCAATACAATTACACACTGTAGATTCCTTCAGAGACATCAAGGGCAGAAACTGAGCTCAAGTGTGAGATTCCTTCTTTCCCCACAAAGGAGGCGGCTGTCAGCAAACTGACACTGTCTTGTGGGCACTGAAAGCACCTGTTTCCACCTCCTAAAGCAGGGGAATAAGGAACAGAGCTCGCTGGGACCGACGACCATACAAGCCAGGCCATCCTGCTTCTCCCATAGCAGTCAGGGTAAATGGGACGGTGTGTGTGTGTGTGTATGTGTCTGTGTGTGTATGTGTGCAGAAGGCTTTAGTACACACCTGTCTTGGTGTTCCCTCCCTTGTATGTGATTCGCCTGATGGCGTCGAGCAGCGTTTCCTTGTTAGCGTATGAGTTCAGCTTGAACTCGGTCCTGGCATCATCACTGAACTGTGCTATAGCAACCTGTCAGTAAGAGAGAAAGGGGGAGAGAGAGAGAGAGGGATTGGGGGGAGAAAGAGAAAGAGGGATGAGGAGAGAGAGAATCATGTTGAGAGAGAGAGAAGAAAGAAAGTAGAGGATGAATAGAGAAAGAAAGAGACAGAGGGAGAGCCCTAAGAGAGAGAGAGAAAGAAAGAATCTCAAGCTCCAAAGAGAAAGAAAGAAAAGCTAAAGAGAGAGAGAACAGAAAGAAAGAGAGAGGAGAGAGGGAGAGTGAGTGAGAAAAGGAGAGAGAGAGAGAAAGAAAGAGAGAGGAGAGAGAGAGAGAGTGAGTGTGAGAGAGAGAGAGGGAGGTGTAAAAGCTTTCACCACACCCAGAGATAACTCTAACAGTGTTTTTGGCTTGGGGGGGTTTAGGGGTTGTTTATAATTTGGAATGTTGAACATGAATCTGTTCTAAAAAATGTAGAAAATAACTTTACAGAACAAAAAATATAAACGCAACATGCAACAATTTCAAAGATTTTACTGAGTTACAGTTCATATGAGGAAATCAGTCAACTGAAATAAATTCATTAGGCCTTAATCTATGGATTTCATATGACCGGGTCACAGATACCATAAAACTATGGGCCTCACAATTGTCCTCAGGAGGTTGTCGCGGTATCTCTGTTCATTCAAACAGCCATCGATAAAATGCAATTTTGTTTGTTGTCCGTAGCCTATGCCTGCCCATACCATTAACCCCACCATCACCATGGGGCACTCTGTTCACAACGTAGACATCAGCAAACCGTCGACTACATGACGCCATACACGTGGTCTGCGGTTGTGAAACCGGTTGGATGTACTGCCAAATTCTATAAAATGACATTGGCACGGTTTATGGAGGAAATTAACATTCAATTCTCTGGCAACAGCTCTGGTAGACATTCCTGCAGTCAGCGTGCCTTATTGCACGCTCCTTCAAAACTTGAGACATCTGTGGCATTGTCTTGTGTGACAACAATTCACATTTTAGAGTGGCCTTTTATTGTCTCCAGCACAAGGTGCACCTGTGTAATGTTCATGCTGTTTAATAATCAGCTTCTTGATATGCCACAACTGTCAGGTGGCTGGATTATCTTGGCAAAGGTGAAATGCTCACTAACAGGGATGTAAACAGATTTGTTCACAACGTTTTAGAGAAATAATCTTTTTTGTGTGTATGGAACATTTCTGGGATCTTTTATTTCAGCTCATGAAACATGGGACCAACACTTCACATGTTGCGTTTATATTTGTGTAAGTTGCCAATAAAGAACCCAGAACTTATAGTCGCATACTGAATGCACGCTTTCATTGGCATCTTAGCAACTATTTTGCAACATCTTTGGAACAGATGTCTGTTACTCACTCTCCTTATGTCTCCTCGGGAATCTATCCCTGTCCCTCAACGTCCCGTTCCCTTCTCCTCTCCTTATGTCCCCCAGGAATCTATCCCTGTCCCTCCTCTTCCCTCAACGTCTCGCTTCCCTTCTCACTCTCCTTATGTCTCCTCGGGAATCTATCCCTGTCCCTCCTCTTCCCTCAACGTCCCGCTTCCCTTCTCACTCTGTTATGTAAGAGGAATCTATCCCTGTCCCTCCTCTTCCCTCAATGTCTCGCTTCCCTTCTCACTCTCCTTATGTCCCCCCAGGAATCTATCCCTGTCCCTCCTCTTCCCTCAACGTCTCGCTTCCCTTCTCACTCTCCTTATGTCTCCTCGGGAATCTATCCCTGTCCCTCCTCTTCCCTCAACGTCTCGCTTCCCTTCTCACTCTCCTTATGTCCCCAGAGGAATCTATCCCTGTCCCTCCTCTTCCCTCAACGTCTCGCTTCCCTTCTCACTCTCCTTATGTCCCCCCAGGAATCTATCCCTGTCCCTCCTCTTCCCTCAACGTCCCGCTTCCCTTCTCACTCTCCTTATGTCCCCTCGGGAATCTATCCCTGTCCCTCCTCTTCCCTCAACGTCTCGCTTCCCTTCTCACTCTCCTTATGTCCCCCCAGGAATCTATCCCTGTCCCTTCTTCCCTCAACGTTTAGGGCTTCCCTTCTCACTTTTATGTCCCCCGGGAATCTATCCCTGTCCCTCCTCTTCCCTCAACGTCTCGCTTCCCTTCTCACTCTCCTTATGTCCCCTCGGGAATCTATCCCTGTCCCTCCTCTTCCCTCAACGATTTTGCTTCCCTTCTCACTCTCCTTATGTCCCCCAGGAATCTATCCCTGTCCCTCCTCTTCCCTCAAATTCATTCCCTTCTCACTCTCCTTATGTCCCCCCAGGAATCTATCCCTGTCCCTCCTCTTCCCTCAACTCTGCTTCCCTTCTCACTCTCCTTATGTCCCCAGAGGAATCTATCCCTGTCCCTCCTCTTCCCTCAACGCCTCGATCCCTTCTCACTCTTTATGTCTCCTAGGGAATCTATCCCTGTCCCTCCTCTTCCCTCAACGCCCATACCTTTCACTCTCCTTATGTCCCCCAGGAATCTATCCCTGTCCCTCCTCTTCCCTCAACATCTCGCTTCCCTTCTCACTCTCCTTATGTCCCCAGAGGAATCTATCCCTGTCCCTCTCTTCCCTCAACGTCTGGTCCCTTCTCACTCTCCTTATGTCCCCCAGGAATCTATCCCTGTCCCTCCTCTTCCCTCAAAATGCTTCCCTTCTCACTCTCCTTATGTCCCCTCGGGAATCTATCCCTGTCCCTCCTCTTCCCTCAACGTCTCGCTTCCCTTCTCACTCTCCTTATGTCCCCCAGGAATCTATCCCTGTCCCCCTCTTCCCTCAACGTCTCGCTTCCCTTCTCACTCTCCTTATGTCCCCCGGGAATCTATCCCTGTCCCTCCTCTTCCCTCAACGTCTCGCCTTCTCACTCTCCTTATGTGAATCTATCCCTGTCCCTCCTCTTCCCTCAACGTGGCTTCCCTTTCACTCTCCTTATGTCCCCCAGGAATCTATCCCTGTCCCTCCTCTTCCCTCAATGTCTGTTTTCTCACTCTCCTTATGTCCCCCAGGAATATATCCCTGTCCCTCCTCTTCCCTATCTCGCTTCCCTTCTCACTCTCCTTATGTCCCCAGAGGAATCTATCCCTGTCCCTTCTTCCCTCAACGTCTCGCTTCCCTTCTCACTCTCCTTATGTCTCCTAGGGAATCTATCCCTGTCCCTCCTCTTCCCTCAACGCTCTGAAACATGGGACCAACCTTCTCACTCTCCGTTTATGTCCCCCAGGAATCTATCCCTGTCCCTCCTCTTCCCTCAATCCAGCTTCCCTTCACTCTCCTTATGTCCCCCGGGAATCTATCCCTGTCCCTCCTCTTCCCTCAACGTCTGGCATCCCTTCTCACTCTTCTTATGTCCCCAGAGGAATCTATCCCTGTCCCTCCTCTTCCCTCAATGTCCCGCTTCCCTTCTCACTCTCCTTATGTCCCCCAGGAATCTATCCCTGTCCCTCCTCTTCCCTCAACGTCTCGCTTCCCTTCTCACTCTCCTTATGTCCCCCGGGAATCTATCCCTGTCCCTCCTCTTCCCTCAACGTCCCGCTTCCCTTCTCACTCTCCTTATGTCCCCCGGGAATCTATCCCTGTCCCTCCTCTTCCCTCAATGTCTCGCTTCCCTTCTCACTCTCCTTATGTCCCCCAGGAATCTATCCCTGTCCCTCCTCTTCCCTCAACGTCTCGCTTCCCTTCTCACTCTCCTTATGTCCCCCCAGGAATCTATCCCTGTCCCTCCTTCTTCCCTCAACGTCTCGCTTCCCTTCTCACTCTCCTTATGTATCCTCGGGAATCTATCCCTGTCCCTCCTCTTCCCTCAACGTCCCGCTTCCCTTCTCACTCTCCTTATGTCCCCCCAGGAATCTATCCCTGTCCCTCCTCTTCCCTCAACGTCTCGCTTCCCTTCTCACTCTCCTTATGTCCCCAGAGGAATCTATCCCTGTCCCTCCTCTTCCCTCAACGTCCCGCTTCCCTTCTCACTCTCCTTATGTCTCCTCGGGAGTTGATCCCTGTCCCTCCTCTTCCCTCAACGTCTCGCTTCCCTTCTCACTCTCCTTACGTCTGTTTTTCTATTTGTCTGTCTGAGAGCCTAACTACTGTAGCCAGGACCCTCTGCACCTCAGCTCAGATTCCTCCATTACCCATCAGCCCCTAATACAGTAGTAAGGGGATACGGAGGACTTCAGTAATGCTGCCTTGTGTCAATAACCTACCAGTTCCTCAGTAATGGGCTGTGAACGGTCTGAAAGAGAAGGCTTGATGAAGATCTATGGGCCTCTGTTTATAATGTCTAGACACCAGTCTATTCCAACATAATGGTCTCTCCCTTGAGACCTGGTTTAGATGTGGGTCTGTTTATAATGTCTAGTCACCAGTCTATTCCAATATAATGGTCTCTACCTTGAGACCTGGTTTAGATTTGGCTCTGTTTGGTGATGTTAGCACAGGCTTTATCTAAACCTAACCTCACTCTAACCTGTGACCCTAACCTCACTCTAACCTGTGACCCTAACCTCACCCATACCTGTGACCCTAACCTCACCCTGACCTGTGAACCTAACCTCACCCTAACCTGTGACCCTAACCTATGACCCTAACCTCACTCTAACCTGTGACCCTAACCTCACCCTAACCTGTGACCCTAACCTCACCCTGACCTGTGACCCTAACCTCACCCTAACCTGTGACCCTAACCTCACCCTAACCTGTGACCCTAACCTCACTCTAACCTGTGACCCTAACCTCACTCTAACCTGTGACCCTAACCTCACTCTGACCTGTGACCCTAACCTCACCCTAACCTGTGACCCTAACCTCACCCTAACCTGTGACCCTAACCTCACCTAACCTGTGACCCTAACCTCACTCTAACCTGTGACCCTAACCTCACTCTAACCTGTGTGTACTGGACTAGACCAGCCACTCATAGGACATTTTTCTTTCTCAAACATCAGTGGCTGAGATGGATGAGATCAGGTTACTGTTAGACAATGTTCCCCTTCAACAGCATGCATCGGGTTATATTTCCTTTATTCATTATTTCCGTGAGATATTGGCTGAATGCATAACTCTATAATATGGAGGTGTTGTCATTGGTCTTACCTGTGTGCCGTCAGGACCAATCAGATCCAGAGCTCCCATCGTACTGTACAGGAAGCGGATAATCTTCTGGAAGTTGTCATCTCCGATGCTCCAAGACCCGTCCACCAAGAAGACCAGGTCAGCTTTGGCTGCCTTACAGACTGGGGGTAGGGAGGGAGGGAGGTAGGTAGGTAGGTAGGTAGGCAGGCAGGCAGGCAGGCAGGCAGGCAGGCAGGCAGGCAGGCAGGGAGGGGGAGGAGGGAGGCAGGCAGGGGCAGGAGGGAGGCAGGGCAAGCAGGCAGGCAGGCAGGGCAGGCAGGCAGGCAGGGAGGGAGGCAGGGCAGGGAGGAGGGAGGGAGGGAGGGAGGGCAGGGGAGGGAGGGAGGGAGGGGGAGGGAGGGAGGGAGGGAGGGAGGGAGGCAGGCAGGCAGGGAGGGAGGCAGGGAGGGAGGGAGGTAGGGAAGGAGGCAGGGAGGGAGGGAGGGAGGCAGGCAGGCAGGGAGGGGAGGGAGGGAGGCAGGGAAGGAGGCAGGGAGGGAAGGAGGCAGGGAGGGAAGGAGGCAGGGAGGGAGGGAGGGAATAAAGGAGGGAAATTAGATATGGAACTAGGTTAGAGAGCAATTCCAAACACAGAGACAGAAGCCTAAACCCTTCAGTCTCATTACAACAGGCCAGCTGGTAAGCCTCAACTCGTCAGAATGTGAGAAACGACTAGAGCTGGCCTGTCTCTCAGAATGTGAGGAACGACTAGAGCTGGCCTGTCTCTCAGAATGTGAGGAACAACGAGAGCTGGCCTGTCTCTCAGAATGTGAGGAACGACTAGAGCTGGCCTGTATCTCAGAATGTGAGGAATGGCTCGAGCTGGCTGTTCTTTTGGAATGTGAGGACCGACTAGAGCTGGCCGGACTCTCGGAATGTAAGGAACATCTAGAGCTGGCCTGTCTCTCAGAATGTGAGAAACGACAAGAGCTGGCCTGTCTCTCAGAATGTGAGGAACGACTAGAGCTGGCCTGTCTCTTAGAATGTGAGGAACGACTAGAGCTGGCCTGTCTCTTAGAATGTGAGGAACGACTAGAGCTGGCCTGTCTCTCAGAATGTGAGGAACGACTAGAGCTGGCCTGTCTCTCAGAATGTGAGGAACGGCTCGAGCTGGCTGGTCTTTCGGAATGTGAGGACCGACTAGAGCTGGCCGGTCTCTCGGAATGTAAGGAACGGCTAGAGCTGGCCTGTCTCTCAGAATGTGAGGAATGGCTCGAGCTGGCTGGTCTTTTGGAATGTGAGGACCGACTAGAGCTGGCCGGTCTCTCGGAATGTAAGGAACGGCTAGAGCTGGCCTGTCTCTCAGAATGTGAGGAACGACTAGAGCTGGCCTGTCTCTCAGAATGTGAGGAACGACGAGAGCTGGCCTGTCTCTCAGAATGTGAGGAACGACTAGAGCTGGCCTGTATCTCAGAATGTGAGGAATGGCTCGAGCTGGCTGGTCTTTTGGAATGTGAGGACCGACTAGAGCTGGCCGGTCTCTCGGAATGTAAGGAACGGCTAGAGCTGGCCTGTCTCTCAGAATGTGAGAAACGACTAGAGCTGGCCTGTCTCTCAGAATGTGAGGAACGACTAGAGCTGGCCTGTATCTCAGAATGTGAGGAACGGCTAGAGCTGGCCTGTCTCTCAGAATGTGAGGAACGACTAGAGCTGGCCTGTCTCTCAGAATGTGAGGAACGACTAGAGCTGGCCTGTCTCTCAGAATGTGAGGACCGACTAGAGCTGGCCCGTATCTCAGAATGTGAGGAACGACTAGAGCTGGCCTGTATCTCAGAATGTGAGGAACGACTAGAGCTGGCCCGTATCTCAGAATGTGAGGAACGACTAGAGCTGGCCCGTCTCTCAGAATGTGAGGAACAACTAGAGCTGGCCCGTCTCTCAGAATGTGAGGAACGACTAGAGCTGGCCCGTCTCTCAGAATGTGAGGAACGACTAGAGCTGGCCCGTCTCTCAGAATGTGAGGAACGGCTAGAGCTGGCCCGTCTCTCAGAATGTGAGGAACGGCTAGAGCTGGCCGGTCTCTCAGAATGTAAGGAACGGCTAGAGCTGGCCGGTCTCTCAGAATGTGAGGAACGACTAGAGCTGGCCGGTCTCCCAGAATGTAAGGAACGGCTAGAGCTGGCCGGTCTCTCAGAATGTAAGGAACGGCTAAAGCTGGCCGGTCTCTCGGAATGTGAGGAACGGCTAGAGCTGGCCCGTCTCTCGGAATGTGAGGAACGGCTAGAGCTGGCCCGTCTCTCAGAATGTAAGGAACGGCTAGAGCTGGCCGGTCGCTCAGAATGTGAGGAACGGCTAAAGCTGGCCTGTCTCTCAGAATGTGAGGAACGGCTAGAGCTGGCTTGTCTCTCAGAATGTGAGGAACGGCTAGAGCTGGCCCGTCTCTCAGACAGTAAGCTGACGGTGATTGAGCCCGTTCTCTAATGCTAGGAAGAAGTATAGCTTGCCGGTCCTTGGCACAAGAAGGACCATAGCTTGCCGGTCCTTGGCACAAGAAGGACCATAGCTTGCCGGTCCTTGGCACAAGAAGGACCATAGCTTGCCGGTCCTTGGCACAAGAAGGACCATAGCTTGCCGGTCCTTGGCACAAGAAGGACATATTCAATCAATCCCTATACCAGTCTGCTGTTCCCACATGCTTCAAGAGGGCCACCATTGTTCCTGTTCCCAAGAAAGCTAAGGTAACTGAGCTAAACGACTACCGCCCCGTAGCACTCACTTCCGTCATCATGAAGTGCTTTGAGAGACTAGACAAGGACCATATCACCTCCACCCTACCTGACACCCTAGACCCACTCCAATTTGCTTACCGCCCAAATAGGTCCACAGATGACGCAATCTCAACCACACTGCCCTAACCCATCTGAACAAGAGGAATATATGTGAGAATGCTGTTCATCGACTACAGCTCGGCATTTAACACCATAGTACCCTCCAAGCTCGTCATCAAGCTCGAGACCCTGGGTCTCGACCCCGCCCTGTGCAACTGGGTACTGGACTTCCTGACGGGCCGCCCCCAGGTGGTGAGGGTGGGCAACAACATCTCCACCCCGCTGATCCTCAACACTGGGGCCCCACAAGGGTGCGTTCTGAGCCCTCTCCTGTACTCCCTGTTCACCCACGACTGCGCGGCAACGCACGCCTCCAACTCAATCATCAAGTTTGCGGACGACACAACAGTGGTAGGCTTGATTACCAACAACAACGAGATGGCCTACAGGGAGGAGGTGAGGGCCCTCGGAGTGTGGTGTCAGGACAATAACCTCACACTCAACGTCAACAAAACTAAGGAGATGATTGTGGACTTCAGGAAACAGCAGAGGAAACACCCCCCTATCCACATCGATGGAACAGTAGTGGAGAGGGTAGTAAGTTTTAAGTTCCTCGGCATACACATCACAGACAAACTGAATTGGTCCACTCACACAGACAGCATCGTGAAGAAGGCGCAGCAGCACCTCTTCAACCTCAGGAGGCTGAAAAAATGTGGCTTGTCACCAAAAGCACTCACAAACTTCTACAGATGCACAATCGAGAGCATCCTGGCGGGCTGCATCACCGCCTGGTACGGCAACTGCTCTGCCCACAACCGTAAGGCTCTCCAGAGGGTAGTGAGGTCTGCACAACATATCACCGGGAGCAAACTACCTGCCCTCCAGGACACCTACACCACCCGATGTTACAGGAAGGCCACAAAGATCATCAAGGACAACACCCACCCGAGCCACTGCCTGTTCACCCCGTTATCATCCAGAAGGCGAGGTCAGTACAGGTGCATCAAAGCAGGGACCGAGAGACTGAAAAACAGCTTCTATCTCAAGGCCATCAGACTGTTAAACAGCCACCACTAACATTGAGTTGCTGCTGCCAACATACTGACTCAACTCCAGCCACTTTAATGATGGAAAAATGGACGTAAAAAATGTATCACTAGCCACTTTAAACAATGCCACTTAATATAATGTTTACATACCCTACATTACTCATCTCATATGTATATACTGTACTCTATACCATCTACTGCATCTTGCCATCTTGATGTAATACATGTATCACTAGCCACTTTAAACCCTACATTATTCATCTCATATGTATACGTATATACTGTACTCTATCATCTACTGCATCCTTATGTAATACATGTATCACTAGCCACTTTAACTATGCCACTTTGTTTACATACTCATCTCATATGTTTATACTGTACTCGATACCATCTACTGTATCTTGCCTATGCTGCTCTGTACCATCACTCATTCATGTATTTATGTACATATTCTTTATCCCCTTACACTGTGTATAAGAAATTAGTTTTGGAATTGTTAGTTAGATTACTTGTTGGTTATTACTGCATTGTCGGAACTGGAAGCACAAGCATTTCGCTACGCTCGCATTAACATCTGCTAACCATGTGTATGTGACAAATAAAATTTGATTTGATGATTTGATTTGAAGGACCATAGCTTGCCGGTCCTTGGCACAAGAAGGACCATAGCTTGCCGGTCCTTGGCACAAGAAGGACCATAGCTTATCGGTGCCTGGTACAAAGAGGGTTGAGAAACACTGGGCTACAATTTGAGGAACAAAGACAGGTCCTTTTTTCTAAGAGTGTAGAGGGATGGCAAGAGAAATGTCTGGCCTGTTTGATCTTTGTTTAAACAAGCCAGAGAGTTAGAATTATAACAAATTGACTGGTACAAACCTCTGGGACAAATGTGTTCAGTCTGAAGTGCTTAGAATTATAGCAGAGTTCTTTGAATGGTGGGAGAGTTCTTAAGGGAAGGTTGTTATGGCAGGGTTCTAATCAAACCGGACAGGAAGTATCGACAGGATGGGAGGAAGGCTTGATACACAGCCAGGCAGCAGTGCACCATGGGGGGATAGAAGTGTGCAAGGCTCTTTCTCAATTTGTCTTTCATCGATTTAATCGATTCCTCCCACGCTCTATCCTCGCCTCATTCACAAAATGCATTGGAGAAGATCCAAGGTCCCGCCTATTGAACCTTCTCCTCCAATGCGATTGAGAAGAAGTTGAGTACTTCTGACTTCTACTATTATTAGGAGCTAGAGATAATATCCAAAATGCAATATTCAACTAATCCCCGCTGGAAAAACGACCTTGAGGACTTTGCTGAGAATACATTGATAAAAGCTGAAGATGTTTTCAGTCTATTACGGTGCTGTAAAAACCTTCTTATTTCTCATTTATTTCAACCTGTGAAGAACTTATACTTATCACAAATCTGATGATTGCAGTTCACCTAAAAATGGACCAGGACTTAAACCCTCAGGGGACTGTCTGCCTATGGTATTTGGTAGTGTGTATATGAAGGTCAGTAGAGGAGGGAGGAAGCAAAGCCTCAGCTAATGTAATAAGTAATGCATGCAGATGCTGTGTAAATATGCACAGACTGGAGCTGCTGCTTGTCTGAGCCGCACTGCAAATGTTTGATAAGATACTGGATAATCCCCAAGAAAGAAGACTTAAAAAGTTGATAAGATACTGGATACCCCTCAAGAAAGAAGACTTAAAAAGTTGATAAGATACTGGATACCCCTCAAGAAAGAAGACTTAAAAAGTTGATAAGATACTGGATGATCCCCAAGAAAGAAGACTTAAAAAGTTGATAAGATACTGGATACCCCTCAAGAAAGAAGACTTAAAAAGTTGATAAGATACTGGATACCCCTCAAGAAAGAAGACTTAAAAAGTTGATAAGATACTGGATACCCCTCAAGAAAGAAGACTTAAAAAGTTGATAAGATCCTGGATACCCCTCAAGAAAGAAGACTTAAAAAGTTGATAAGATACTAGATACCCATCAAGAAAGAAGACTTAAAAAGTTGATAAGATACTGGATACCCCTCAAGAAAGAAGACTTAAAAAGTTGATAAGATACTGGATACCCCTCAAGAAAGAAGACTTAAAAAGTTGATAAGATACTGGATACCCCTCAAGAAAGAAGACTTAAAAAGTGGATAAAATACTGGATACCCCTCAAGAAAGACTTAAAAAGTTGATAAGATACTGGATACTCCTCAAGAAAGAAGACTTAAAAAGTTGATAAGATACTGGATACCCCTCAAGAAAGAAGACTTCTAAAGTTGTATTTACCTCCAAAAACTCTTCCTCAGCTGAATAAATAGCACTAAGTACCAGTACTTGTTTGGTGATTGTATAATGTGGTTCATTTGGTATAAAAGCGAGATATATTTTTATTTATCTGTGGAACCTCAGTGTGCTGAAGTAAAGGTGAACTGTCATCAGAGATGTAGTGAGGGTTTGAGAAAGGTCACACTGTGGTGGGGACAGCAGGGGAGAGGAAGGTGTGTGTGTGTGTGTGTGTGTGTGTGTGTGTGTGTGTGTGTGTGTGTGTGTGTGTGTGTGTGTGTGTGTGTGTGTGTGTGTGTGTGTGTGTGTGTGTGTGTGTGTGTGTGTGTGTGTGTGTGTGTGCGTGCGTGCGTACGCGCGTGTTTGTGTGTGTGTGTGTTTGTGTGCGTGCGTGTGCGTGTTTGTGTGTGTGTGTGTGTTGCGGACACACAGTGGCAGTTCTTCTCTCTTACCTTCCTTGGCGGGCGGTATGGTCGGTAGGGGGGGTGACGTGGGGGCTGGTGTTGGTGGCTGGGTGGGGGCGGGGACTAGAAAACAGAGACAAGCACATAAATCATCACGGTACATCCATCATACCTCTCTATCCACACACACCTACAGTGGGGCAAAAAAGTATTTAGTCAGCCACCAATTGTGCAAGTTCTCCCACTTAAAAAGATGAGAGAGGCCTGTAATTTTCATCATAGGTACATTTCAACTATGACAGACAAAATGAGAAGAAAAAAATCCAGAAAATCACATCCTAGGATTTTTAATGAATTTATTTGCAAATTATGGTGGAAAATAAGTATTTGGTCACCTACAAACAAGCACGATTTCTGTCTCTCACAGACCTGTAACTTCTTCTTTAAGAGAATCCCCTGTCCTCCACTCGTTGCCTGTATTAATGGCACTTGTTTGAACTTGTTATCAACTTGTTTTTTGCCCCACTGTACCAGTATCCACCTACCTCTCCCATGCTGTCCCCAAACAATGCCTCTCTTTTGGATAAGCCAGGGAGGTTTTTCTGTGATGAGTGATAGCAGCAGCAGCAGCAGCAGTGTAACCTCCTCCTGGGGGGAGAGCAGCTATCTGTATCCCTGGCAGCGAGTGAGCATCTCCTGTCCCCTAAACAGACCAGTTCTCCCCACCTCATTGCCTTGCCAATGGCCTGCATCATTAGCCTACTATTGTTGTTTCTAAGGGACAGTCGTGCTGTGAGGGACTGACGCCGTGTCCTAAATGACACCCTATCCCCGCTGTAAACGTAGGGAACAGGCCACCATTTGAGACGTACCCTAAAGGGAGGTGAAATGAGTTGTGGCTGGTGCTCAGCCACACAGGCAGAGAGCAGCTCTGGGGGGAAGGTTTCATTTACCAGACAAAACGAGAGAAAGCAATGCTTTGTCTTCACTGAGCTGAGCTGATCTACAGGCCAGTCAGTCGTAAGCCACAACAGCCATTAAAGGTAATGGGATCAAGGCTGTTATCTGGAGGGGGGGCTTTTGCATGGCCTGGAGCAACCCTGGAATGATCGGTTCTATGGTTTCCCACTGCTTTCAGCCTCACCATCGTTGACTCTGCTGTTTCAATGTGTAACATACAGTATGACAGGTCATCTTCATTTCTACTGCCGATACATCCAATCCAATGTTCATAGCTGGTCATTCTGTCTGTGATGAGAGATTTTGAGGTCAGTTGGTACCTACGTGTTGTGTCCGTGATGAGAGGGTTGAGGTCAGTTGGTACCTACGTGTTGTGTCCGTGATGAGAGGGTTGAGGTCAGTTGGTACCTACGTGTTGTGTCTGTGATGAGAGGGTTGAGGTCAGTTGGTACCTACGTGTTGTGTCCGTGATGAGAGGGTTGAGGTCAGTTGGTACCTACGTGTTGTGTCTGTGATGAGAGGGTTGAGGTCAGTTGGTACCTACGTGTTGTGTCCGTGATGAGAGGGTTGAGGTCAGTTGGTACCTACGTGTTGTGTCCGTGATGAGAGGGTTGAGGTCAGTTGGTACCTACGTGTTGTGTCCGTGATGAGAGTGTTGAGGTCAGTTGGTACCTACGTGTTGTGTCCGTGATGAGAGGGTTGAGGTCAGTTGGTACCTACGTGTTGTGTCCGTGATGAGAGGGTTGAGGTCAGTTGGTACCTACGTGTTGTGTCCGTGATGAGAGGGTTGAGGTCAGTTGGTACCTACGTGTTGTGTCCATGATGAGAGGGTTGAGGTCAGTTGGTACCTACGTGTTGTGTCCGTGATGAGAGTGTTGAGGTCAGTTGGTACCTACGTGTTGTGTCCGTGATGAGAGTGTTTTAGGTCAGTTGGTACCTACGTGTTGTGTCTGTGATGAGAGGGTTGAGGTCAGTTGGTACCTACGTGTTGTGTCCGTGATGAGAGGGTTGAGGTCAGTTGGTACCTACGTGTTGTGTCCGTGATGAGAGTGTTGAGGTCAGTTGGTACCTACGTGTTGTGTCCGTGATGAGAGTGTTGAGGTCAGTTGGTACCTACGTGTTGTGTCCGTGATGAGAGTGTTGAGGTCAGTTGGTACCTACGTGTTGTGTCCGTGATGAGAGTGTTGAGGTCAGTTGGTACCTACGTGTTGTGTCCGTGATGAGAGGGTTGAGGTCAGTTGGTACCTACGTGTTGTGTCCGTGATGAGAGGGTTGAGGTCAGTTGGTACCTACGTGTTGTGTCCGTGTTGTGAGGGTTGAGGCCAGTTGGTACCTACGTGTTGTGTCCGTGATGAGAGGGTTGAGGTCAGTTGGTACCTACGTGTTGTGTCCGTGATGAGAGTGTTGAGGTCAGTTGGTACCTACGTGTTGTGTCTGTGATGAGAGGGTTGAGGTCAGTTGGTACCTACGTGTTGTGTCCGTGATGAGAGGGTTGAGGTCAGTTGGTACCTACGTGTTGTGTCCGTGATGAGAGGGTTGAGGTCAGTTGGTACCTACGTGTTGTGTCCGTGATGAGAGGGTTGAGGTCAGTTGGTACCTACGTGTTGTGTCCGTGATGAGAGTGTTGAGGTCAGTTGGTACCTACGTGTTGTGTCTGTGATGAGAGGGTTGAGGTCAGTTGGTACCTACGTGTTGTGAGGGTTGAGGTCAGTTGGTACCTACGTGTTGTAGTGATGGTGGTGACGGCGGGCCCCTCCATGTCCTGTAGCTGGGTGGAAACGCTGATCTTATACTGGCTGTTAGGGGTCAGATCATAGAAACACTGTCTAGACGCAGAGCCTCCAACACTCACTTCCTGTTTCTGGCCATCTGGAGAGACAACAACAATCAACAACAACAATTAAAAATCAACCTTCACAATCAGAGATGCAACATACTGTTGAATACAGATATGAAGATAATTTATAGAGCACAACATGGTCCTACCAGACTGATTCCTTGGTCTACATGTCAGAGAGGCATGTCTCTTCTTTTAATACATTTCTATCTGAACATACCACAACCTACTGAACACAACCGTTCAAACAGAAATATCTGTTTAAATAGACTTCTCTGTTAGAACAGAGTTCTATGGAAGAACAGTGTTCTATGGAAGAACAGAATCATTCTATGGAAGAACAGAGTTCTATGGAAGAACAGAGTTCTATGGAAGAACAGAGTTCTATGGAAGAACCGTTCTAATGGAAGAACATTCTATGGAAGAACATTATTCCATGGAAGAACAGAGTAGAACAGTGTTCTATGGAAGAACAGATCTATGGAAGAACAGAGTTCTATGGAAGAACAGAGTTCTATGGAAGAACAGTGTTCTATGGAAGAACATCATTCTATGGAAGAAGAGAGTTCTATGGAAGAACAGAGTTCTCTGGTAGAACAGTTGGGCCTCTAATGTTAACATCTTTGAAGCCAAAGACAGAGTGAACTGGCACACACGAGACTAATGGTGTCCATTCATCAACTTCATTATTGCAATTATTTTCCAAAGGTGTCTTTTTGCCATTGTAAATGTAATCGAGACTCTGCCACATCGGATGAAACCTCTTTTTGAAAAATGTTTTCAGCAGCTGAAACATCTTGAAGCAGCCAGTTTAGGCACACACAAACAAACAAACAAACACACACACACACACACACACACACACACACACACACACACACACACACACACACACACACACACACACACACACACACCATTCCTGTGTATTTAACATGATCTGTGGCTCCTGCAGTCCGATATCCTGGGCCACTGATCTGTACGTGACCCAGTCAGTCAGAATCAGAACAGAGGACAATAGAACTAAAGGTTCTGGAACTCTGCCTTCTAGATGTTCTCTAGCTGCTCCTGCATTCTACATTCTAATTCCTCAAATCTCTCCTTCCAGGGATTTCCTTCCTCTGTCTCTGTCTGTCTGGCAGGGACAGAGGCAGTACTTTACCTGCAGCTCAAATGGCACCCTATTCCCTCCAGAGTGCACTACTTTAGATCAGAGCCCTATGAGCCCTGGTCTTCACTAGCCGGAGCTGAATGACAAAAAGGATGTACAGATTTGTATTTTCTTTCATTTTGAAAATAAATGCTAAAACAAGAAGAAATGTAAAAAAATTATAATAATTTCTCAGAATTGTGTTATATTGGAAACAGATCAGGGATAATGTGTCTCTGCATCCCAATTACAGAAGGAGATTAACGAGGGTTCTCCTTTCCAGGCTAGATGACTTCACGTAATAATGTCCAGGAATAAGGACCACAGAAACACTCATCCAATAATGGGATTATAACCAAATATGTACCAGAGTCGTATGACTGCTGATTCCTGAGCTAAACAACTGGATGGGACTGAAAGACCCTTTTTAAAACCCTGCTATGTGGAAGATGATCAGAAGTATTGGCTAAAACATCAAACCCCCCAACAAATACCACCCTCCTTATTATACACTGGGGCGGCAGGGTAGCCTAGTGGTTAGAGTGGAGGGGCTGGCAGGGTAGTCTAGTGGTTAGAGTGGAGGGGCAGGGTAGCCTAGTGGTTAGAGTGGAGGGCGGCAGGGTAGCCTAGTGGTTAGAGTGTAGGGGTGGCAGGGTAGCCTAGTGGTTAGAGTGGAGGGCGGCAGGGTAGTCTAGTGGTTAGAGTGGAGGGGCGGCAGGGTGGCCTAGTGGTTAGAGTGGAGGGGCGGCAGGTAGCCTAGTGGTTAGAGTGTAGGGCGGCAGGGTAGCCTAGTGGTTAGAGTGGAGGGGCGGCAGGGTAGTCTAGTGGTTAGAGTGGAGGGGCGGCAGGTAGCCTAGTGGTTAGAGTGGAGGGGCGGCAGGGTGGCCTAGTGGTTAGAGTGGAGGGGCGGCAGGGTGGCCTAGTGGTTAGAGTGGAGGGGCGGCAGGGTGGCCTAGTGGTTAGAGTGGAGGGGCGGCAGGGTAGTCTAGTGGTTAGAGTGGAGGGGCGGCAGGGTGGCCTAGTGGTTAGAGTGGAGGGGCGGCAGGTAGCCTAGTGGTTAGAGTGTAGGGGCGGCAGGGTAGCCTAGTGGTTAGAGTGGAGGGGCGGCAGGGTAGTCTAGTGGTTAGAGTGTAGAGGCGGCAGGGTAGCCTAGTGGTTAGAGTGGAGGGGCGGCAGGGTAGTCTAGTGGTTAGAGTGGAGGGGCGGCAGGGTGGCCTAGTGGTTAGAGTGGAGGGGCGGCAGGTAGCCTAGTGGTTAGAGTGTAGGGGCGGCAGGGTAGCCTAGTGGTTAGAGTGGAGGGGCGGCAGGTAGCCTAGTGGTTAGAGTGTAGAGGCGGCAGGGTGGCCTAGTGGTTAGAGTGGGGCGGCAGGGTGGCCTAGTGGTTAGAGTGGAGGGGCTGACAGGGTAGCCTAGTGGTTAGAGTGGAGGGGCGGCAGGGTAGCCTAGTGGTTAGAGTGGAGGGGCGGCAGGGTAGCCTAGTGGTTCCTGGACGGCAGGGTAGCCTAGTGGTTAGAGTGGAGGCGGCAGGGTAGCCTAGTGGTTAGGGAGGGGCGGCAGGGTAAGCCTAGTGGTTAGAGTGGAGGGGGCGGCAGGGTAGCCTAGTGGTTAAGTGGAAGACACAGGGTAGCCTAGTGGTTAGAGTGGAGGGGCGGCAGGGTAGCCTAGTGGTTAGAGTGGAGGGGCGGCAGGGTATAGTGGTTAGAAAGTGGAGGGGCGGCAAGGGTAGCCTAGTGGTTAGAGTGGAGGGGCGGCAGGGTAGCCTAGTGGTTAGATGGATTTAGGGTAGCCTAGTGGTTAGAGTGGAGACGGCAGGGTAGCTTTAGTGGTTAGAGTTAGGCGGCAGGGTAGCTAGTGGTTAGAGTGGAGGGGCGGCAGGGTAGCCTAGTGGTTACACGTTGGAATAGTAAGTTGCAAGTTCAAACCCCCGAGCTGACAAGGTACACATCTGTCGTTCTGCCCCTGAACAGGCAGTTAACCCACTGTTCCTAGACCAGTTAACCCACTGTTCCTAGACCAGTTAACCCACTGTTCCTAGACCAGTTAACCCACTGTTCCTCATGCCGTCATTGAAAATAAGAATTTGTTCTTAAGTGACTTGCCTGGTTAAATAAAGGTTAAATAAGACACTAGGTCATTGATTTAACCAGGGTGTTGTTGTTACCCAGTCACATATCTGGACAGAAAATAGAGTCTCCTCAATATTAACCTGTCATGAAGTGTAAAACTAATCATTATTAGATATTTATTAGCTGAATGTTACAAAGACTGAAGTCTTTAAATTACATTAATTGCTAACTTACAACACTCCATTGTCACTTGAAATAGACCCAGAGAGAAACACACACACACACACACACAGTAGAACACAGGGTCGACAACATAATGGTTATTATGCCATGCTGTCACTAACCACACAGAGGTGAACACAACCTGCCATGTTGTCACTAACCACACAGAGCTGAACACAACCTGCCATGCTATCACTAACCACACAGAGCTGAACACAACCTGCCATGTCACTAACCACACAGAGGTCAACACAACCTGCCATGCTGTCACTAACCACACAGAGGTGAACACAACCTGCCATGCTGTCACTAACATCACAGAGGTGAACACAACCTGCCATGCTGTCACTAACCACACAGAGCTGAACACAACCTGCCATGTTGTCACTAACCACACAGAGGTGAACACAACCTGCCATGCTGTCACTAACCACACAGAGCTGTACACAACCTGCCATGTTGTCACTAACCACACAGAGGTGAACACAACCTGCCATGTTGTCACTAACCACACAGAGCTGAATACAACCTGCCATGTTGTCAAGAACCACACAGCACATTACTACTGTATACCTTCCTAACAGTCAATCAACTGTGCTCCTATAATATCAGTGAGCGATGAGATAGAACTAATTCCAGACAGATCCAGACGGAGCACGTTAAGGCATACGGAAGGAATAGAGGCAAGGTCTGGTTTTAATATTGGAACAGATCTCAAATCTCCTGTGAATAGAGAGATAAATGGAGAAAGAGAGAGGGGGGAATACAAAGATAGAAAGGAAAGGAGAGAGAGAGGGGGGATACAAAGAGAGAAAGGAAAGGAGAGAGAGGGGGAAGACAAAGAGAGAAAGGAAAGGGAGAGAGAGAGGGGGAAGACAAAGAGAGAAAGGAGAGAGAGGGGGAAGACAAAGAGAGAAAGGAAAGAGAGAGAGAGAGGGGGAGACAAAGAGAGAAAGGAAAGGAGAGAGAGGGGGGAAGACAAAGAGAGAAAGGAAAGGAGAGAGAGAGGGGGAAGACAAAGAGAGAAAGGAAAGAGAGAGAGAGATGGGGGAGACAAGAGAGAGAAAGGAAAGGAGAGAGAGGGGGAAGACAAAGAGAGAAAGAGAGAGAGAGAGGGGGAGACAAAGAGAGAAAGGAAAGGAGAGAGAGAGGGGGAGACAAAGAGAGAAAGGAAAGGAGAGAGAGGGGGAAGACAAAGAGAGAAAGGAAAGGAGAGAGGGGGAGACAAAGAGAGAAAGGAAAGGAGAGAGAGGGGGAAGACAAAGAGAGAAAGGAAAGGAGAGAGAGAGGGGGGATACAAAGAGAGAAAGGAAAGGGAGAGAGGGGGGAAGACAAAAGAGAAAGGAAAGGAGAGAGAGGGGGGAAGACAAAGAGAGAAAGGAGAGAGAGAGGGGGGGGGGAAGACAAAGAGAGAAAGGAAAGGAGAGAGAGGGGGAGACAAAGAGAGAAAGGAAAGGAGAGAGAGGGGGGGAAGACAAAGAGAGAAAGGAAAGGAGAGAGAGAGAGGGGGAAGACAAGAGAGAAAGGAAAGGAGAGAGAGGGGGGAAGACAAAGAGAGAAAGGAAAGGAGAGAGAGAGGGGGGATACAAAGAGAGAAAGGAAAGGAGAGAGAGGGGGGAAGACAAAGAGAGAAAGGAAAGGAGAGAGAGAGGGGGGAAGACAAAGAGAGAAAGGAGAGAGATGGGGGGAAGACAAAGAGAGAAAGGAAAGGAGGAGAGAGAGGGGGAGACAAAGAGAGAAAGGAAAGGAGATAGAGAGGGGGAGACAAAGAGAGAAAGGAAAGGAGAGAGAGGGGGAAGACAAAAGAGAAAGGAAAGGAGAGAGAGAGGGGGAAGACAAAGAGAGAAAGGAAAGGAGAGAGAGGGGGAAGACAAAGAGAGAAAGGAAAGGAGAGAGAGAGGGGGAAGACAAAGAGAGAAAGGAAAGGAGAGAGAGGGGGAAGACAAAGAGAGAAAGGAAAGGAGAGAGAGAGGGGGAGACAAAGAGAGAAAGGAAAGGAGAGAGAGGGGGAAGACAAGAGAGAAAGGAAAGGAGAGAGAGAGGGGGAAGACAAAGAGAGAAAGGAAAGGAGAGAGAGAGGGGGAGACAAAAGAGAAAGGAAAGGAGAGAGAGGGGGGAAGACAAAGAGAAAGGAGAGAGAGGGGGAGACAAAGAGAGAAAGGAAAGAGAGAGAGAGGGGGAGACAAAGAGAGAAAGGAAAGGAGAGAGAGAAGACAAAGGGAAAGGAAAGGAGAGAGAAGAGACAAAGAAAGGAAAGGAGAGAGAGGGGGAAGACAAAGAGAGAAAGGAAAGGAGAGAGAGAGGGGGATACAAAGAGAGAAAGGAAAGGAGAGAGAGAGGGGGAAGACAAAGAGAGAAAGGAAAGGAGAGAGAGAGGGGGAAGACAAAGAGAGAAAGGAAAGGAGAGGGGGAAGACAAAGAGAGAAAGGAAAGGAGAGAGAGAGGGGGAGACAAGAGAGAAAGGAAAGGAGAGAGAGGGGGGAAGACAAAGAGAGAAAGGAAAGGAGAGAGAGAGGGGGAAGACAAAGAGAGAAAGGAAAGGAGAGAGAGGGGGAAGACAAAGAGAGAAAGGAAAGGAGAGAGAGAGGGGGATACAAAGAGAGAAAGGAAAGGAGAGAGAGGGGGAAGACAAAGAGAGAAAGGAAAGACAAGAGAGAGAGAGGGGGGAAGACAAAGAGAGAAAGGAGAGAGAGGGGGGAAGACAAAGAGAGAAAGGAAAGGAGAGAGAGAGGGGGAGACAAAGAGAGAAAGGAAAGGAGAGAGAGGGGGAGACAAAGAGAGAAAGGAAAGGAGAGAGAGGGGGAAGACAAAGGGGAAAGGAGGAGAAGAGGGGGAAGACAAAGAGAAAGGAAAGGAGAGAGAGGGGGAAGACAAAGAGAGAAAGGAAAGGAGAGAGAGAGGGGGAAGACAAAGAGAGAAAGGAAAGGAGAGAGAGGGGGAAGACAAAAGAGAAAGGAAAGGAGAGAGAGAGGGGGAGACAAAAGAGAAAGGAAAGGAGAGAGGGGGAAGACAAAGAGAGAAAGGAAAGGAGAGAGAGAGGGGAAGACAAAGAGAGAAAGGAAAGGAGAGAGAGAGGGGGAGACAAAGAGAGAAAGGAAAGGAGAGAGAGGGGGAAGACAAAGAGAGAAAGGAAAGAGAGAGAGGGGGAGACAAAGAGAGAAAGGAAAGGAGAGAGAGAGGGGGAGACAAAGAGAGAAAGGAAAGGAGAGAGAGGGGGAAGACAAAGAGAGAAAGGAAAGGAGAGAGAGAGGGGGAGACAAAGAGAGAAAGGAAAGGAGAGAGAGGGGAAGACAAAGAGAGAAAGGAAAGAGAGAGAGAGAGGGGGATACAAGAGAGAAAGGAAAGGAGAGGGGGAGACAAAGAGAGAAAGGAAAGGAGAGAGAGGGGGAAGACAAAGAGAGAAAGGAAAGGAGAGAGAGAGGGGGAAGACAAAGAGAGAAAGGAGAGAGAGGGGGAAGACAAAGAGAGAAAGGAAAGGAGAGAGAGAGGGGGGAGACAAAGAGAGAAAGGAAAGGAGAGAGAGGGGGGAAGACAAAGAGAGAAAGGAAAGGAGAGAGAGGGGGAAGACAAAGAGAGAAAGGAAAGGAGAGAGAGAGGGGGGAGACAAAGAGAGAAAGGAAAGGAGAGAGAGGGGGGAAGACAAAGAGAGAAAGGAGAGAGAGAGGGGGGAGACAAAGAGAGAAAGGAAAGGAGAGAGAGAGGGGGAGACAAAGAGAGAAAGGAAAGGAGAGAGAGGGGGGAAGACAAAGAGAGAAAGGAAAGAGAGAGAGAGGGGGAGACAAAGAGAGAAAGGAAAGGAGAGAGAGGGGGAAGACAAAGAGAGAAAGGAAAGGAGAGAGAGAGGGGGATACAAAGAGAGAAAGGAAAGGAGAGAGAGGGGGGAAGACAAAGAGAGAAAGGAAAGGAGAGAGAGGGGGGAAGACAAAGAGAGAAAGGAGAGAGAGGGGGGAAGACAAAGAGAGAAAGGAAAGGAGAGAGAGAGGGGGAGACAAAGAGAGAAAGGAAAGGAGAGAGAGGGGGGAAGACAAAGAGAGAAAGGAAAGGAGAGAGAGAGGGGGAAGACAAAGAGAGAAAGGAAAGGAGAGAGAGGGGGGGAAGACAAGAGAGAAAGGAAAGGAGAGAGAGAGGGGGATACAAAGAGAGAAAGGAAAGGAGAGAGAGGGGGAAGACAAAAGAGAAAGGAAAGGAGAGAGAGGGGGGAAGACAAAGAGAGAAAGGAGATAGAGAGGGGGAAGACAAAGAGAGAAAGGAAAGGAGAGAGAGAGGGGGGAGACAAAGAGAGAAAGGAAAGGAGAGAGAGAGGGGGAGACAAAGAGAGAAAGGAAAGGAGAGAGAGGGGGGAAGACAAAGAGAGAAAGGAAAGGAGAGAGAGAGGGGGAAGACAAAGAGAAAGGAAAGGAGAGAGAGGGGGAAGACAAAGAGAGAAAGGAAAGGAGAGAGAGAGGGGGAAGACAAAGAGAGAAAGGAAAGGGAGAGAGAGGGGGAAGACAAAGAGAGAAAGGAAAGGAGAGAGAGAGGGGGAGACAAAGAGAGAAAGGAAAGGAGAGAGAGGGGGAAGACAAAGAGAGAAAGGAAAGGAGAGAGAGAGGGGGAGACAAAAGAGAGAAAGGAAAGGAGAGAGAGGGGGAAGACAAAGAGAGAAAGGAGAGAGAGAGGGGGAGACAAAGAGAGAAAGGAAAGGAGAGAGAGAGGGGGAGACAAAGAGAGAAAGGAAAGGAGAGAGAGGGGGAAGACAAAGAGAGAAAGGAAAGGAGAGAGAGAGGGGGAGACAAAGAGAGAAAGGAAAGGAGAGAGAGGGGGAAGACAAAGAAAGAAAGGAAAGGAGAGAGAGAGGGGGATACAAAAGAGAAAGGAAAGGAGAGAGAGGGGGGGAAGACAAAGAGAGAAAGGAAAGGAGAGAGAGAGGGGGGAAGACAAAGAGAGAAAGGGAGAGAGAGGGGGAAGACAAAGAGAGAAAGGAAAGGAGAGAGAGAGGGGGAGACAAAGAGAGAAAGGAAAGGAGAGAGAGGGGGAAGACAAAGAGAGAAAGGAAAGAGAGAGAGAGGGGGGAAGACAAAGAGAGAAAGGAAAGGAGAGAGAGGGGGGAAGACAAAGAGAGAAAGGAAAGGAGAGAGAGAGGGGGATACAAAGAGAGAAAGGAAAGGGAGAGAGAGGGGGGAAGACAAAGAGAGAAAGGAAAGGGAGAGAGAGAGGGGGAAGACAAAAGAGAAAGGAAAGGGGGGGAAGACAAAGAGAGAAAGGAAAGGGAGGGAGGGGGAGACAAAGAGAGAAAGGAAAGGAGAGAGGGGGGAGACAAAGAGAAAGGAAAGGGAGAGAGAGGGGGGAAGACAAAGAGAGAAAGGAAAGGAGAGAGAGAGGGGGAAGACAAGAGAGAAAGGAAAGGAGAGAGAGGGGGGAAGACAAAGAGAGAAAGGAAAGGAGAGAGGGGAAGACAAGAGAAAGGAAAGGAGAGGGGGAAGACAAAGAGAGAAAGGAAAGGAGAGAGAGAGGGGGAGACAAAGAGAGAAAGGAAAGGAGAGAGAGGGGGAAGACAAGAGAGAAAGGAAAGGAGAGAGAGAGGGGGAAGACAAAGAGAGAAAGGAAAGGAGAGAGAGAGGGGGAGACAAAGAGAGAAAGGAAAGGAGAGAGAGGGGGAAGACAAAGAGAGAAAGGAGAGAGAGAGGGGGAGACAAAGAGAGAAAGGAAAGGAGAGAGAGAGGGGGAGACAAAAGAGAAAGGAAAGGAGAGAGGGGGAAGACAAAGAGAGAAAGGAAAGGGAGAGAGAGGGGGAGACAAAGAGAGAAAGGAAAGGAGAGAGAGGGGGGAAGACAAAGAGAAAGGAAAGGAGAGAGAGAGGGGGATACAAAAGAGAAAGGAAAGAGAGAGAGAGGGGGAAGACAAAGAGAGAAAGGAAAGGAGAGAGAGAGGGGGAAGACAAAGAGAGAAAGGAGGAGAGAGGGGGAAGACAAAGAGAGAAAGGAAAGGAGAGAGAGAGGGGGAGACAAAGAGAGAAAGGAAAGGAGAGAGAGGGGGAAGACAAAGAGAGAAAGGAAAGGAGAGAGAGAGGGGGAAGACAAAAGAGAAAGGAAAGGGAGAGAGAGAGGGGGAGACAAAAGAGAAAGGAAAGGAGAGAGAGGGGGAAGACAAAGAGAGAAAGGAGAGAGAGAGGGGGAGACAAAGAGAGAAAGGAAAGGAGAGAGAGGGGGAAGACAAGAGAGAAAGGAAAGGAGAGAGAGAGGGGGGGGAAGACAAAAGAGAAAGGAAAGGAAAGAGAGAGAGGGGGAAGACAAAGAGAGAAAGGAGAGAGAGAGGGGGGCAACAAAGAGAGAAAGGAAAGAGAGAGGGGGGAAGACAAAGAGAGAAAGGAGAGAGAGGGGGAGACAAAGAGAGAAAGGAAAGGGAGAGAGAGGGGGGGGAAGACAAAGAGAGAAAGGAAAGGAGAGAGAGAGGGGGAAGACAAAGAGAGATAGGAAAGGGAGAGAGAGGGGGGAAGACAAAGAGAGAAAGGAAAGGAGAGAGAGAGGGGGGAAAGACAAAGAGAGAAAGGAGAGAGAGAGGGGGAGACAAAGAGAGAAAGGAAAGGAGAGAGAGAGGGGGGATACAAAGAGAGAAAGGAAAGGAGAGAGGGGGGAAGACAAAGAGAGAAAGGAAAGGAGAGAGAGAGGGGGATACAAAGAGAGAAAGGAAAGGAGAGAGAGGGGGAAGAGGGAAAAGAGAAAGGAAAGGAGAGAGAGGGGGGAAGACAAAGAGAGAAAGGAGAGAGAGGGGGGAAGACAAAGAGAGAAAGGAAAGGAGAGAGAGGGGGGAGACAAAGAGAGAAAGGAAAGGAGAGAGAGGGGGAAGACAAAGAGAGAAAGGAAAGGAGAGAGAGAGGGGGAAGACAAAGAGAGAAAGGAAAGGAGAGAGAGAGGGGGAGACAAAGAGAGAAAGGAAAGGAGAGAGAGGGGGAAGACAAAGAGAGAAAGGAGAGAGGGGGAGACAAAGAGAGAAAGGAAAGGAGAGAGAGAGGGGGGGAAGACAAGAGAAAGGAAAGGGAGAGAGAGGGGGGGGAAGACAAGAGAGAAAGGAAAGGAGAGAGAGAGGGGGAAGACAGAGAAAGGAGAGAAGGGGGCAAAAGAGAGAAAGGAAAGGAGAGAGGGGGGAAGACAAAGAGAGAAAGAGAGAGAGAGGGGGAGACAAAGAGAGAAAGGAAAGGAGAGAGAGAGGGGGGAAGACAAAGAGAGGAAGGAAAGGAGAGAGAGAGGGGGGGATACAAAAGAGAAAGGAAAGGAGAGAGAGAGGGGGAAGACAAGAGAAAGGAAGGAGAGAGAGAGGGGGATACAAGAGAAAGGAAAGGAGAGAGAGGGGGGAAGACAAGAGAAAGGAAAGGAGAGAGAGAGGGGGGAAGACAAAGAGAGAAAGGAGAGAGAGGGGGGAAGACAAAGAGAGAAAGGAAAGGGAGAGAGAGAGGGGGAGACAAAGAGAGAAAGGAAAGGAGAGAGGGGGAAGACAAAAGAGAAAGGAAAGGAGAGAGAGAGGGGGAAGACAAAGAGAAAGGAAAGGAGAGAGAGAGGGGGAGACAAGAGAGAAAGGAAAGGAGAGAGGGGGGAAGACAAAGAGAGAAAAGAAAGAGAGAGAGAGGGGGAGACAAAGAGAGAAAGGAAAGGAGAGAGGGGGAAGACAAAGAGAGAAAGGAAAGGAGAGAGAGAGAGGGGGGGAAGACAAAGAGAGAAAGGAAAGGAGAGAGAGAGGGGAAGACAAAGAGAGAAAGGAGAGAGAGAGGGGGCAACAAAGAGAGAAAGGAAAGGAGAGAGGGGGAAGACAAAGAGAGAAAGGAGAGAGAGAGGGGGAGACAAAAGAGAAAGGAAAGGAGAGAGAGAGGGGGGAAGACAAAGAGAAAGGAAAGGAGAGAGAGGGGGGAAGACAAAAGAGATAGGAAAGGAGAGAGAGGGGGGAAGACAAAAAGAGAAAGGAAAGGAGAGAGGGGGGGAAGACAAGAGAGAAAGGAGAGAGAGAGGGGGAGACAAAGAGAGAAAGGAAAGGAGAGAGAGAGGGGGAAGACAAAGAGAAAGGAAAGGAGAGAGAGAGGGGGGAAGACAAGAGAGAAAGGAAAGGAGAGAGAGAGGGGGAAGACAAAAGAGAAAGGAAAGGAGAGAGAGGGGAAGACAAAGAGAGATAGGAAAGGAGAGAGAGAGGGGGGAAGACAAGAGAGAAAGGAAAGGAGAGAGAGAGGGGGAAGACAAAGAGAGAAAGGAAGGAGGAGAGAGAGAGAGGGGGATACAAGAGAGAAAGGAAAGAGGAGAGAGAGAGGGGGATACAAGAGAGAAAGGAAAGGAGAGAGGGGGGAAGACAAAGAGTGAAAGGAGAGAGAGAGGGGGAAGACAAGAGAGAAAGGAAAGGAGAGAGGGGGAGACAAAGAGAGAAAGGAAAGGAGAGAGAGGGGGGAAGACAAGAGAGAAAGGAGAGAGGGGGAGACAAAGAGAGAAAGGAAAGGGAGAGAGGGGGGAAGACAAAGAGAGAAAGGAAAGGAGAGAGAGGGGTGGAGACAAAGAGAGAAAGGAAAGGAGAGAGAGAGAGGGGGGAAGACAAAGAGAGAAAGGAGAGAGAGGGGGAGACAAAGAGAGAAAGGAGAGAGAGGGGGGGGAAGACAAAAGAGAAAGGAAAGGAGAGAGAGGGGTGGGAAGACAAAGTGAGAAAGGAAAGGAGAGAGAGGGGGGAGACAAAGAGAGAAAGGAAAGGAGAGAGAGGGGGAAGACAAAAGAGAGAAAGGAGAGAGAGGGGGGGAGACAAAGAGAGAAAGGGAGAGAGGGGGGAAGACAAAGAGAGAAAGGAAAGGAGAGAGGGGGTGGGAAGACAAAGTGAGAAAGGAAAGGAGAGAGAGAGGGGGGAAGACAAAGAGAGAAAGGAAAGGAGAGAGAGAGGGGGGAAGACAAAGAGAGAAAGGAAAGGAGAGAGAGAGGGGGAAGACAAAGAGAGAAAGGAAAGGGAGAGAGAGGGGGGGAAGACAAAAGAGAAAGGAGAGAGAGGGGGGAAGACAAAGAGAGAAAGGAAAGGAGAGAGGGGGAAGACAAGAGAGAAAGGAAAGGAGAGAGAGAGGGGGGAAGACAAAGAGAGAAAGGAAAGGAGAGAGAGGGGGGGGATACAAAAGAGAAAGGAAAGGAGAGAGAGAGGGGGGAAGACAAAGAGATAAAGGAAAGGAGAGAGAGAGGGGGGGGAAGACAAAGAGAGAAAGGAAAGGAGAGAGAGGGGGGAAGACAAGAGAGAAAGGAGAGAGAGGGGGAAGACAAAGAGAGAAAGGAGAGAGAGGGGGGGAAGACAAAGAGAGAAAGGAGAGAGAGGGGGAAGACAAAGAGAGAAAGGAGAGAGAGGGGAAGACAAAAAAGAGAAAGGAAAGGAGAGAGAGAGGGGGAAGACAAAGAGAGAAAGGAAAGGAGAGAGAGAGAGGGGGAAGACAAAGAGAGAAAGGAAAGGAGAGAGAGAGGGGGAAGACAAAGAGAGAAAGGAAAGGAGAGAGAGAGGGGGAAGACAAAGAGAGAAAGGAAAGGAGAGAGAGAGGGGGGAAGACAAAGAGAGAAAGGAAAGGAGAGAGAGAGGGGGGAGACAAAGAGAGAAAGGAAAGGAGAGAGGGGGGAAGACAAAGAGAGAAAGGAGAGAGAGGGGGAAGACAAAGAGAGAAAGGAGAGAGAGGGGGAAGACAAGAGAGAAAGGAGAGAGAGGGGGAAGACAAGAGAGAAAGGAGAGAGAGGGGGGAAGACAAAAAGAGAAAGGAAAGGAGAGAGAGAGGGGGAAGACAAAGAGAGAAAGGAAAGGAGAGAGAGAGAGGGGAAGACAAGAGAGAAAGGAAAGGAGAGAGAGAGGGGGGGGAAGACAAAGAGAGAAAGGAAAGGAGAGAGAGAGGGGGAAGACAAAGAGAGAAAGGAAAGGAGAGGGGGAAGACAAAGAGAGAAAGGAAAGGAGAGAGAGAGGGGGGGATACAAGAGAGAAAGGAAAGGAGAGAGAGAGGGGGGGATACAAAGAGAGAAAGGAAAGGAGAGAGAGGGGGAAGACAAAGAGAGAAAGGAGAGAGAGAGGGGGAAGACAAAGAGAGAAAGGAAAGGAGAGAGAGAGGGGGAAGACAAAGAGAGAAAGGAAAGGAGAGAGGGGGAAGACAAAGAGAGAAAGGAGAGAGAGGGGGCAAGACAAAGAGAGAAAGGAAAGGAGGAGGGGGAAGACAAAGAGAGAAAGGAGAGAGAGGGGGAAGACAAAGAGAGAAAGGAGAGAGAGGGGGAAGACAAAGAGAGAAAGGAAAGGAGAGAGAGGGGGAAGACAAAAAAGAGAAAGGAAAGGAGAGAGAGAGGGGGAAGACAAAGAGAGAAAGGAAAGGAGAGAGAGAGGGGGAGACAAAGAGAGAAAGGAAAGGAGAGAGGGGGGGGAAGACAAAGAGAGAAAGGAAAGGAGAGAGAGAGGGGGGAAGACAAAAGAGAAAGGAAAGGAGAGAGGGGGGGGAAGACAAAGAGAGAAAGGAAAGGAGAGAGAGAGGGGGGGATACAAAGAGAAAGGAAAGGAGAGAGAGGGGGGAAGACAAAAGAGAAAGGAGAGAG
>NW_027002406.1:158235-183146 GCF_036934945.1 Oncorhynchus masou masou
AGCTGGATTATCTCTTTAAAACACATGGCAGCTGGATTATCCCTTTAAAACACATGGCAGCTGGATTATCCCTTTAAAACACATGGCAGCTGGATTATCCCTTTAAAACACATGGCAGCTGGATTATCCCTTTAAAACACATGGCAGAACACATGGCAGCTGGATTATCCCTTTAAAACACATGGCGGCTGGATTATCTCTTTAAAACACATGGCGGCTGGATTATCCCTTTAAAACACATGGCAGCTGGATTATCTCTTTAAAACACATGGCAGCTGGATTATCTCTTTAAAACACATGGCAGCTGGATTATCTCTTTAAAACACATGGCAGCTGGATTATCCCTTTAAAACACATGGCAGCTGGATTATCTCTTTAAAACACATGGCAGCTGGATTATCCCTTTAAAACACATGGCAGCTGGATTATCTCTTTAAAACACATGGCAGCTGGATTATCTCTTTAAAACACATGGCAACTGGATTATCCCTTTAAAACACATGGCAGCTGGATTATCTCTTTAAAACACATGGCAGCTGGATTATCCCTTTAAAACACATGGCAGCTGGATTATCCCTTTAAAACACATGGCAGCTGGATTATCTCTTTAAAACACATGGCAGCTGGATTATCCCTTTAAAACACATGGCAGCTGGATTATCTCTTTAAAACACATGGCAGCTGGATTATCTCTTTAAAACACATGGCAACTGGATTATCCCTTTAAAACACATGGCAGCTGGATTATCCCTTTAAAACACATGGCAGCTGGATTATCTCTTTAAAACACATGGCAGCTGGATTATCATTATTATCTCTCCTCCTTGTGAGTAATGTATGTGACAGCCGTTGGATTTGTCCTAAATAGCATCCTACCCCCTATAGAGTGCACTACTCTAGTTAACCGTTTGAGACCAGAGCCCTATGGGAGCACTATATAGGGAATAGGGAACGGTTTGAGACCAGAGCCCTATGGGAGCACTATATAGGGCATAGGGAACCGTTTGAGACCAGAGCCCTATGGGAGCACTATATAGGGAATAGGGAACCGTTTGAGACCAGAGCCCTATGGGAGCACTATATAGGGCATAGGGTGCAGTTTGTGACACAGTCTTTAACTTCCTTCTACGAGCCGTATTAATGAGCTGTTTGTATGCATGGACAGACAGCCACTCTGCAGCACTGGGGGCACAAACCTATGGAAGACAAGAGTCAAAACCAGGTAAAATTGAGCTATTTGTGCATTTAATTATTTAAAGGTCAAACTGACAATGCATAAAATATGAATAGGAATCTTGGTGGTGCGTATGCAGATATAATTATACGGCCAGCGTGAGGAGGTGAACTACTGTACAGTGTGTTTGGGGTGAAAGAGAGACTGCAACGCATCATAGGGCATTTGTGTCACGACTTAAATTCCCCTCTCTATAATGGAATAGCTGCCTTGTACAGCGGTGGGTTGGGAGGGGGCGGGGTGGGGTGGGGGGTTGGGAGGGGGGGGGGGTGGGGTGGGGGGGGGGGGTTGGGGGGTTGGGAGGGGGTGGGGTGGGGGGTGGGGGGGGGGGTTGGGACTTATAGCCACATAGAGATGAGCTGCATACATTTAATGCTCAGGATATATCAATTCATGCATTATTCATTTACTCATTCATCCATCCACTCATTAATTCAGTCAGCCATTCAGTCATTCATTGTACATGTATAATATGCATCCAACTGTAGATGTAATGGGCTCCCGAGTGGCGCAGCGGTCTAAGGCACTGCATCTCATACAGTCCCTGGTTCGAATCCAGGCTGTATCACATCCGGCCATGATTGGAAGTCCCATAGGGTGGCTCACAATTGGTCCATCTTAGTCCAGACCGTCATTGTAAATAAGAGTTTGTTCTTAACTGACTTGCTAGGTTAAATGAAGAAAATACATACATATATATATATATAGCTCTGGGTCCAGCTTCCCGTTATGGGGGGCTAGTGGATTGGCAGTATGTCCTGGTTCTGCCAGTTGAGCTCTTCAGTATTTATATCACCGCGTGTCTCTGGAACGTCTGACTGAGATCCAATGAGAACGCAGCTCTTCCCAGGTAGTCACACAGGCGGGACGCTGACGTGACGCTCAGCCGACAGCCACACGGACTTTATGAAAAAGACAATCTATTTACTTCTGATGAGAAAAGCTCTAACAAAGCATGCATTATGTTACGCCGCACCTGCTGACATCACATTTATATGCAAACGGGTGTTTCCACGACTGTCGGCCTGAATGTTGATATCCTCAGCTGTCCGTCAGGGTGGTGAAATCCTCTTCAACAAACAAAGGGGAATCTGATGTTATCAGCATAACGTAATGCAAACAGAATACAAAAGCTATCTATTACGCTTCCTTAAAGCTTAGTCTCCATGCCGCTTTGCATTATGGGGATTAATAACATGTGTCTTTACAAACTGGTTCAGAGGAGCAGACATACACTACACATACACAAGTATGTGGACACCCCTTCAAATTAGTGGATTTGGCTATTTTAGCCACACCTGTTGCTGACAGGTGTATGACATTCAGCACACGGCCATGCAATCTCCATAGACAAACACTGGCAGTAGAATGGTCTTACTGAAGAGCTCAGTGACTTTCAAAGTAGCACCGTCATAGGATGCCCACCTTTCCAATAAGTCAGTTCGTCAAATTTCTGCGCTGTTAGAGCTGCCCTGGTCAACTGTTTGTGCTGTTATTGTGAAGAGGAAACGTCTAGGAGCAACAACGGTTCAGCCACATAGTGGTAGGCCACACAAGCTCACAGAACGGGACCACCGAGTGCTGAACCGTGTAGCGTGTAAAAATCGTCTGTCCTCGGTTGCAACTCTCACTACCGCTTTCCAAACTGCCTCTGGAAGCAACGTCGTGCACAAGAACTGTTTGTCAGGAGCTTCATGAAAAGGGTTTCCATGGCAGAGCAGCCGCACACAAGCCTAAGATCACCATGCGCAATGCCAAGCGTCGGCTCACCGCCATATATATACACAAGTATGTGGACCTGCCCCAATGCATAGTGCCAACTGTAAAGTTTGGTGGAGGAGGAATAATGGTCTGGGGCTGTTCTTCATGGTTCGGGCCTCTTAGTTCCAGTGAAGGGAAATGTTGACGCAACAGCATACATTACATTCTCGATGATTCGGTGCTTCCAACTTTGTGGCAACAGTTTGGGGAAGGCCCTTTCCTGTTTCAGCATGACAATGCCCCCGTGCACAAAGCAAGATCCATACAGAACTGGTTTGTCGAGGTCGGTGTGGAAGAACTTGACTGGCCTGCACAGTGCCCTGACTTTAACCCCATTGAACACCTTTGGGATTAATTGGAAAGCCGACTGCGAGCCAGGCCTAATCGCCCAACTTCAGTGCCCGACCTCACTAATGCTCTTGTGGCTGAATGGAAGCAAGTCCCCGCAGCAATGTTCCAACATCTAGTGGAAAGCCTTCCCAGAAGAGTGGAGGCTGTTATAGCAGCAATGTTCCAACATCTAGTGGAAAGCCTTCCCAGAAGAGTGGAGGCTGTTATAGCAGCAATGTTCCAACATCTAGTGGAAAGCCTTCCCAGATGAGTGGAGGCTGTTATAGCAGCAATGTTCCATCATATAGTGGAAAGCCTTCCCAGAAGAGTGGAGGGTGTTATAGCAGCAATGTTCCAACATCTAGTGGAAAGCCTTCCCAGAAGAGTGGAGGGTGTTATAGCAGCAATGTTCCACAATCTAGTGGAAAGCCTTCCCAGAAGAGTGGAGGGTGTTATAGCAGCAATGTTCCAACATCTAGTGGAAAGCCTTCCCAGATGAGTGGAGGCTGTTATAGCAGCAAAGGCGGGACCAACTTCATATTAATGCCCATGATTTTGGAAAGAGATGTTTGACAAGCGGGTGTCCACATACTTTTAGTCATGTCATGTACTTCACTTTGAGAACAAGCGTTTAACACGGCATCCAAAGTGGCTGCTTGGTATTGACAGTTGGAAGAGTCCTGACCCTGAAGTTCCCTTTGTTGTGGTCTTGAACTGGAACTGCAACAGGAGTCTACCTGAACTACCTGAACACCCTTCACCAGCCCTGACATGTATTGGTGCTGTGTGTGTGTGGGGGGGGGGTTGGCTGGATCCTGTGGTGTAGGAAATGATGACACACACACACACACACGCACACAAACAGCAACACACACACAAACACATACAGGGTCAGCAACACACACACACAGCGCCAGCAACACACACACACACATACAGGGTCAGCAAACACACACATCGCCAGCAACACACACACACACACACACACACACACAGGGTCAGCAACACACACAGCGCCAGCAACACACACGCAGCGCCAGCAACACACACACACACAGCGCCAGCAACACACACACACACACACAGCGCCAGCAACACACACACACACACACACACAGGGTCAGCAACACACACACACAGCGCCAGCAACACACACACACACACACACACACACACAGGGTCAGCAACACACACACACAGTGCCAGCAACACACACGCAGCGCCAGCAACACACACACACACAGCGCCAGCAACACACACACACACACACCGCCAGCAACACACACACACACACACAGCGCCAGCAACACACACACACACACACACACACACACACACACACACAAACACATACAGGGTCAGCAACACACACACACAGCGCCAGCAACACACACACACACAAACACATACAGGGTCAGCAACACACACACACAGCGCCAGCAACACACACACACACACACACACAAACACACACAGGGTTAGCAACACACACACACAGCGCCAGCAACACGCACGCACAAACACATACAGGGTCAGCAACACACACACACAGCGCCAGCAACACACACACACAGCGCCAGCAACACACACACACACACAACCTGACCAATAGAGCCAATATATTACATGTCTTGGCGGTGCCCTGGAGAGGCTGGCTGGATCCCGTGGTGTAGGAAGAGATGACCTTCACAGTGTACTCAGTGTCACTCTGCAGGTTCAGGATCAGCATGGTGTTGACGTCGTCTCCCACAAAGGTCTCCAGAGCTGACCCCGGCACTGTAGGAAACACCGAGACTGGCTCAGCAACACGCATAGACACACAGACACATAGACACACACACACGCACGCACACACACACACACACACACACACACACACACACACACACACACAGAGACACAGACACAGACACAGACACACGCGCACACGCACGCGCACACGCGCGCACACACACACACGCACACATGCACACACGCACACACACACAGACACACACACACGCACACACACACACGCACACACACACACGTATCATGTTGCACCTGTTGTTTCAACCAAATGTATTTGAGGGCAGTCTGGACAATGAGGAAGGGAGGCGCAGGCAGAGAGAAGGGAAGAGGGGCAGGGAACATGTATTGTAGTGAGAGTAAGCACCTCTCCTCTAACAGACTGAGGCAGAGCCCCCTGTTCCTCCTGTTGTAGAAGGCATTCAATCGAGGTGGAGGACCCATTTCTCTGGATCACACGACAGGGTATTACATCTAGGTGGAGGACCCATTTCTCTGGACCACAGGGCAGGGTATTACATCTAGGTGGAGGACCCATTTCTCTGGACCACATGGCAGGGTATTACATCTAGGTGGAGGACCCATTTCTCTAGACCACAGGGCAGGGTATTACATCTAGGTGGAGGACCCATTTCTCTGGACCACAGGACAGGGTATTACATCTATGTGGAGGACCCATTTCTCTAGACCACATGGCAGGGTATTACATCTAGGTGGAGGACCCATTTCTCTAGACCACAGGGCAGGGTATTACATCTAGGTGGAGGACCCATTTCTCTAGACACAGGGCAGGGTATTACATCTAGGTGGAGGACCCATTTCTCTAGACCACATGGCAGGGTATTACATCTAGGTGGAGGACCCATTTCTCTGGACCACAGGGCAGGGTATTACATCTAGATGGAGGGCCCATTTCTCTAGACCACATGGCAGGGTATTACATCTAGGTGGAGGACCCATTTCTCTAGACCACATGGCAGGGTATTACATCTAGGTGGAGGGCCCATTTCTCTAGACCACATGGCAGGGTATTACATCTAGGTGGAGGACCCATTTCTCTAGACCACAGGGCAGGGTATTACATCTAGATGGAGGACCCATTTCTCTGGACCACAGGACAGTTTAAAGAGCTTCTAATAGAAAGCAGAGGCTCACACAGTCACAGGATGCAACCCAAATGGCAACCAATCCCCTATGTAGTGCACTACTTTTGACCGGAGCTCTTTGGATCCTTGTCAAAAGTAGTGCACTATATAGGGAATAGGGTCCGATAGGGCTCTGATCAAAAGTAGTGCACTATATAGGGAATAGGGTCCCATAGGGCTCTGATCAAAATGAGTGCACTATATAGGGAATAGGGTCCCATAGGGCTCTGATCAAAAGTAGTGCACTATATAGGGAATAGGGTCCCATAGGGCTCTGATCAAAAGTAGTGCACTACATAGGGACCAGGTTTCCATTTGGAACACATCCACAGACTATTTCTTCTTTCTGTTCTCATGTAGTTTCTCCAAGTAGGAAACAAAGCTGAGGGATATTTCCCCACACGCTGTGTTCCACCCACATCAAGCCTTCTGTTTACAATGGAACATGACTGAGACGGCAGACTGAATAATGGTGTTTAAAAGACTGTCTGAGACGGCAGACTGAATAATGGTGTTTAAAAGACTGTCTGGGACGGCAGACTGAATAATGGTGTTTAAAAGACTGTCTGGGACGGCAGACTGAATAATGGTGTTTAAAAGACTGACTGAGACAGCAGACTGAATAATGGTGTTTAAAAGACTGTCTGAGACGGCAGACTGAATAATGGTGTTTAAAAGACTGTCTGGGACGGCAGACTGAATAATGGTGTTTAAAAGACTGTCTGGGACGGCAGACTGAATAATGGTGTTTAAAAGACTGTCTGGGACGGCAGACTGAATAATGGTGTTTAAAAGACTGTCTGGGGACGGCAGACTGAATAATGGTGTTTAAAAGACTGTCAGACGGCAGACTGAATAATGGTGTTTAAAAGACTGTCTGGGACGGCAGACTGAATAATGGTGTTTAAAAGACTGTCTGGGACGGCAGACTGAATAATGGTGTTTAAAAGACTGTCTGGGACGGCAGACTGAATAATGGTGTTTAAAAGACTGTCTGGGACGGCAGACTGAATAATGGTGTTTAAAAGACTGTCTGAGACGGCAGACTGAATAATGGTGTTTAAAAGATTGAGACGAGAGAGGTGTGATTGTGCTAGGTGTGTATTGTGCCAGGTGTGTATTGTGCCAGGTGTGTATTGTGCCAGGTGTGTATTATAACAGGTGTGTATTGTGCCAGGTGTGTATTGTGCCAGGTGTGTATTGTGCCAGGTGTGTATTGTAACATGTATGTATTGTAACAGGTGTGTATTGTGCCAGGTGTGTATTGTGCCAGGTGTGTATTGTGCCAGGTGTGTATTGTGCCAGGTGTGTATTGTGCCAGGTGTTTATTATAACAGGTGTATTGTAACAGGTGTGTATTGTAACAGGTGTGCATTATAACAGGTGTGTATTGTAACAGGTGTGTATTATAACAGGTGGTATTGTAACAGGTGTTTATTATAACAGGTGTATTGTAACAGGTGTGTATTGTAACAGGTGTTTATTATAACAGGTGGTATTGTAACAGGTGTTTATTATAACAGGTGGTATTGTAACAGGTGGTATTGTAACAGGTGTTTATTATAACAGGTGTGTATTGTAACAGGTGTGTATTGTAACAGGTGTTTATTATAACAGGTGGTATTGTAACAGGTGTATTATAACAGGTGTGTATTGTAACAGGTGTGTATTGTAACAGGTGTTTATTGTAACAGGTGGTATTATAACAGGTGTTTATTGTAACAGGTGTATTGTAACAGGTGTTTATTATAACAGGTGTGTATTGTAACAGGTGTGTATTGTAACAGGTGTTTATTGTAACAGGTGGTATTATAACAGGTGTTTATTGTAACAGGTGTGTATTGTAACAGGTGTTTATTATAACAGGTGTATTGTAACAGGTGTGTATTGTAACAGGTGTGTACGTACCAGAGGTGGGTTGGTAGACTACCCTGAAGCCCAAGGTGGGAGAAGGAGGCGTGTCCCAGGTGATGCGGAAGCGACTGAACCACTCCTCAGACACCCTCAGGTTGCTAGGCGCCGAGAGGGGCACTGACAAAACAAGAGCAGGAGAGAAACTGTCACTTATACACTGTGGTTTACGGTAAAATGGTGAAGATGATTGGTCGAGAAACTGTCACTTATACACTGTGGTTTACGGTAAAATGGTGAAGATGATTGGTCGAGAAACTGTCACTTATACACTGAGGTTTACGGTAAAATGGTGAAGATGATTGGTCGAGAAACTGTCACTTATACACTGTGGTTTACGGTAAAATGGTGAAGATGCGGTTCAAAATGATTGGTAGAGAACTGTCACTTATACACTGTGGTTTACGGTACGCTGTTAGGCTGCAGTCAATTGTTATGGTATTGCACCAATATGCAAACCACAGATTCCATCCATCCAAAACACTGAGAGTTATTAAAGTCATATGTATGTGTGATTTATGAACTGTTGTGTTTTTACAAGGTTTGGGGTTTCATTTGGAATACAAGCTCGCCAAAGCCAAAGGGACTGTACTCTCTCTGCTCTCTACTTTAAAAACACATTTGACTTATATTCACTGTGGCATTTTCATTGACATTTTAAAGAGGAGACCATCCCAGTCTGAAAAAGCACCCCTGTCCCTATAGGCTGCACTACTGTTGGTCTGAGCCTTACGGGCCGTGCCGCGGTGCACAGTACAACTTGAGACGGTCTGGTCACACGGATTTCTTAGGGGACAAAGATCCGGATGGATGTTGTCATTTATCAGCGTAGTAACAAACCCCCCCACCTAGCAACCCATGCAACCCGAAACAGTTCACTCTGTCCACACACCCTTCTTGTTGGCAGAGAGAAAACACTGCAGTTTTAAAGCGAATTTCCTGCATTTGTCCACATTATGCTACGGAGCGAAGGGAAAATGTAGCAGTTTTAAAGCTAACTTTCTACATTTCTCCACATTTTCCATGTCTTATGTGTGTTCATAATGATACCAGGAGTCGAACACCAAACAAATGTTCATTTCTTTATTTTTAGTCGGGGCCCTCGGTCTGTATTGACCCCGTTCTGTGTTTGGATCTGGGCCTCGGTCTGTATTGACCCCGTTCTGTATCCGGATCTGTCCCTCGGTCCGTATTGACCCCGTTCTGTATCCGGATCTGGGCCTCAGTCCGTATTGACCCCGTTCTGTGTCCGGATCTGGGCCTCAGTCCGTATTGACCCCGTTCTGTGTCCGGACCTGGGCCTCGGTCTGTATTGACCCCGTTCTGTGTCCGGATCTGGGCCTTGGTCTGTATTGACCCCGTTCTGTGTTTGGATCTGGGCCTCGTTCTGTATTGACCCTGTTCTGTGTCCGAATCTGTCCCTCGGTCCATATTGACCCTGTTCTGTGTCCGAATCTGTCCCTCGGTCCGTATTGACCCCGTTCTGTATCCGGATCCGGCCCGCGGTCCATATTGACCCCGTTCTGTGTCCGGATCCGGCCCGCGGTCCGTATTGACCCCGTTCTGTGTCCGGGCCCGCCCGCGGTCCGTATTGACCCTCGTTCTGTGTCTGGATCCGGCCCGCGGTCCACCAGCTGAGTATGACTGATGTAGTGAATAGGATACCGTTGTGGACACATCACCAGCTTGCTATTGGTTGAGTGTTTAATCATTCAGACAATGATGTTGAGCTGAGTGTATATAATCAACTACAGCATGAGGAAGTGTTTCAGTGGCTCGTGACTGAGAACAGACTGACTGTGTGATTATGAATGGCGTTCATTAAGCTTATTAATGGACATGATCAATAATTGCTGGCTGTCCATTTACAGCGTCCTCAGAGGGTGACGACAGGGAACCGACACACTGGGAACATTTTCCCCCTGCTGTTACTCGTCTGACAGAGGAGGTTCACTGAACTTAGTGGGATTGGTATCTAGATGGATAACTTTCCTCAACCAAATGCCGACCATTTGATTTTGATTTGATGTATTTTATTACAGAGTCATGCATCATCAGGATGCCCCGCCCACATGGAGTCATGCATCATCAGGATGCCCCGCCCACTTGGAGTCATGCATCATCAGGATGCCCCGCCCACACGAAGTCATGCATCTTCAAGGTGCCCCGCCCACATGGAGTCATGCATCATCGGGATGCCCCGCCCACATAGAGTCATGCATCATCAGGATGCCCCGCCCACATGGAGTCATGCATCTTCAGGATGCCCCGCCCACATGGAGTCATGCATCTTCAAGGTGCCCCGCCCACATGGAGTCATGCATCTTCAGGATGCCCCGCCCACACGGAGTCATGCATCTTCAAGGTGCCCCGCCCACATGGAGTCATGCATCATCAGGATGCCCCGCCCACATGGAGTCATGCATCATCAGGATGCCCCGCCCTGATGTAAGTATTTGCTGTGTCAAAATAAAATAATCACGTATATATATGCGCACACACACACACACACACACACACACACACACACACACACACACACACACACACACATATACACACATACATACATGCATACATACATATAAACAGTACTACTCACATCTACTCATCCAAGGGTTTTCATTGGTTTTACTATTTTCTACATTGTAGAATAATAGTAAAGACATCAAAATAATGAAATAACACATATGGAATCATGTAGTAACCCAAAACATTTGAGTTTCTTCAAAGTGGCCACCCTTTGCCTTGATGACAGCTTTGCACACTCTTGGAATTCTCTCAACCAGGTTCATGAGGTGGTCACCTGGAATGCATTTCAATTAACAGGATTGCCTTGTTAAAAGTTCATTTGTGGAATCAGTTGTGTTGTGACAAAGTAGAGTTTTTTTTAACCTTTATTTAACTAGGCAAGTGAGTTAAGAACAAATTCTTATTTTCAATGATGGCCTAGGAACAGTGGGTTAACTGCCTGTTCAGGGGCAGAGGGACAGATTTGTACCTCAGGGATTTGAACTTGCAACCTTTCGGTTACTAGTCCACTAGGCTACCCTGCCGCCCCATATATATTATGTCAAGAACAACTCATCACTTCCAGGTGACTAACTCATGAAGCTGGTTGAGAGAATACCAAGAGTGTGCAAAGCTGTCATCAAGGTAAATGGTGGCTACTTTGAAGAATCTCAAATATAAAATATATTTTGATTTGTTTAACACTTCTTTTTTTGGTTACGACATGAATTCCATTTGTGTTATTTCATAGTTTTGATGTATATATAGAAATAGGTAAGAAGAGCTCAATATAGAGCTTGAATTGCATCATAGCATTTACAATACACCCCCCCACAATAGAGCCAGGTCTATACCCCAGTCATCACACCGGCTACCAGACCAGCTTCATAGAACCAACCACAAGGAAGGCTGTACTCACATGTTCTGCCCACAGAAGAAACACTGATGCCGTCCTGTCCATCTGTGTAGACTGGGGTGACCGTCACCTTGTGCTCTGTGTCAGACAGCAGAGGCTGGAGAAGGACTGTGGTCTGCTGTCCAGGCACTAGGACCTGGCGGGTAGAGATTATACATTGTGTTACACTGTGTGTGTGTGTGTGTGTGTGTGTGTGTGTGTGTGTGTGTGTGTGTGTGTGTGTGTGTGTGTGTGTGTGTGTGTGTGTGTGTGTGTGTGTGCGGGCGTAAGCGTGAGGGTTTCTCCTCAGAAATCTATCTGACCTCCAAGTGTGTCTTATTTCACTGCTACCGACACGTCATTAATCAAACACATGGTAACGTCTCATCGAGCCTGTTGATTGGCCAGTTCCCACAGTGACCAGTGGCTGAACTGACACTTGGCTTTGGGTATGAGGCTGATACCTGGTCTGAAGTTCTTTCCAAACATTTTCACTGCTCTATTCTTCCATTTATTTTTTTCTCATTAACAAAATTTTCCTCAACGACAAGACAGTTAAAATCCGATATGTTGTTAACGACAAGACAGTTAAAACCCGATATGTTGTTAACGACAAGACAGTTAAAACCCGATATGTTGTTAACGACAACAGTTAAAACCCGATATGTTGTTAACAACAAGACAGTTAAAACCCGATGTTGTTAACGATAAGACAGTTAAAAACCCGATATGTTGTTAACGACAAGAAGGATTAACATCTTATGAAAATTCCCAAATCGCACCCTATTCCCTATTTAGTGCACTACTTTTGACCAGGGCCCATAGGGTTCCTGTTCCTAAAATAGTGCACTTATATAGGGAATAGGGTTCCATTTGGGACACAAACCAAGTTAGCCTGATGTTACCTCTCCGTATAATCATCAGCAGGTTAGTAGTATCACGCTGTTCTGGTCGCTCATTAGACTCTTAGACCACAGTTAAAAATAGGATTTAAAAAGAAGTTCCCCAAAGGATGTTACCAACACAAAAAAAGGGTTTGAGAAAAGTTCCCTGAGAAGGTTCAACGATGTAAAAGGAATAATATTATAGTATCATTACTTGGAATTAGATCTTGTATGATAGCCTCACCGTATAAACTGTTTGACAAGTCCTCTATGATCCATCTTCCCTGGTTGGTCTGGGCTTTTCTTTTTTTTTATCCCATCTTGTGAAGTGTCAAGCCCCATACCGTGGAAATGGACTGTCCACCAGGCATGTGGTGTTTAAATTGGAACTGCCACGTAGTTGGTTGGAGCCCAAAGTGAACGTTCCTAAATGTCCTCTCTAAGAAGCCATATCCTCACATGCAGAGGAGTGAGAGGCTAAACCCAAACCCCATCCCTATCCTCCATCCCATCTCCTGCCCTGTCAGACCCCACACCAGAGCTGAACTGTCCTGATTCCTGCACAACAACTCTGATTGGCGGAGCTGTCCAATAGACACGTGGTGCTGAAACAGACCTGCCAGGGGAGTTCGCTTGACTCAGCCCAAAACTAAACGATCTGAAAGTCCCAACCGTTCTCTCTAAGGAGCATGTCCTCACAGGTCTCTACTTCAGTCTGTGGGGTAATTGGGATTCTTCAGAAAAATATATTAAAAAAAAAACTCTTTATGGATGTGTCCCAAATTACACCCTATTCCCTATGTAGTGCACTACTTTTGACCAGAACCCTATGGGGACCCTATTCCCTATGTAGTGCACTACTTTTGACCAGAACCCTATGGGCCCTATATAAGGAACAGAGTGCCGTATGGTGTGCAGTCAGTGTGTTCCATTCATTCCTCAGTGACCTAAATGCTTGTTGAAAAGATAATGGAAGTTCTTCCACGTTGCTCCGTCCCCTGTATCTTCCTCAACACAGCAGGAGCCGGGGAGATGCAGAGGTCCCAGGTGGAAATTAAAATACGAGTGAAGGACAAAGAATAGATAGAGGGTTTAAGTGCTGAATCACTGTAGAGTCCCTTGGCCCCATAGGGCTCTGTGGAGGTTGGTGCAGAGAGGTGGAAGGGGCTCCAAACTAATAATTTTTCTCATCGTACAAATGAGTCAACACACTGTGATTCTATTGAACACACTGGAGTATAAAATGGTGTGATTCTATTGAACACACTGGAGAATAAAATGGTATGATTCTATTGAACACACTGGGGAATAAAATGGTGTGATTATATTGAACACACTGGGGAATAAAATGGTGTGATTATATTGAACACACTGGAGAATAAAATGGTGTGATTATATTGAACACACTGAATAATAAAATGGCGTGATTCTATTGCACACACTGGGGAATAAAATGGTGTGATTCTATTGAACACACTGGAGAATAAAATGGTGTGATTCTATTGAACACACTGGAGAATAAAATGGTGTGATTCTATTGAATTTGAGCAGGGAGATAAAAAAAAAACTCCAGTCAGATGAAGACTATCTTACATAATAGGTGAAGAATACTTTGGCAAAACTACCTACATTTTACTCATCTATCAGACATTCTTATCCAGAGCGACTTACAGGAGCGATGAGGGTTAAGTGCCTTGCTCAAGGGCACATCGACAGATTTTTCACCTAGTTGGCTCCGGGATTTGAACCAGTGACCTTTCGGTTACTGGCACATGCTCTCAACCGCTAGGCTGTCTGCCACCCAGTTCTTTGTTGTCTCCACACATATGCTTCCCTATGTACCAGTCTATTGTTTCTATCAGGCTACCACCCACTCATTGTCTATCCATTCTATGCATTGTCTACAAACAGCCTTTTTGTGAAGGGCATATACATAACAGAGAAGGGTTAAGTTGTCAATGCTTTGTCTGAAGAACAGTCAAAACCCAGGATTTACATTCCAAACGTATCTGTTCTTAATCGGCAACCTTTAGGATCAACAGAACAGGACAACTGAAAGAACAACAATGAGTTCCACAAGTTTTCAACCAGATTTCAAATTGGAGGTGTCTTTTCAGAAAACACTCTTAGAAAGAAAAATGCTATCTAGAACCTTAAAGGGTTCTAAGACTGTCCCAATAGGTAGAACCCTTTTGGCTCCATGTAGAACCCGTTTGGTTTCAGGTAGAACTCCTTTGTCTCCCGGGTAGAACCCTTTGGTTCCAGGTAGAACCCTTTGGCTCCAGGTAGAACCCTTTTGGTTCCAGGTAGAACCCTTTTGGCTCCAGGTAGAACTCTTTTGTCTCCGGGTAGAACCCTTTTGGTTCCAGGTAGAACCCTTTTGGTTCCAGGTAGAACCCTTTTGGCTCCAGGTAGAACCCTTTTCTCTAAGAGTGTAGATAGATATTAAGCATTCATGCAGTGTGTCAAACTAATCAGTGGGATCGACATGTGTCTCAATTTCTGTGCCTTACAGGAATTAGTTCAGTGACTAAGCCACCATGATCAAATAATCAAAGACTTTCATTAGGTTCCAGAGAGCCCAAAGGAGCATGGGTAATAATGTATCTGTTTCCTTTCAAACAGCCCTGTGACTGTGTCAGCCAGTTAATTCCACACTGATACACAAATTAGACATGCTCAACAGTAATTACACATTTACATCAGGATTTAACCCCTGGATGGGGACAGCTACAGAACGTGTCCTGTCATCAGGATTTAACCCCTGGATGGGGACAGCTACAGAATGTGTCCTGTCATCAGGATTTAACCCCTGGATGGGGACAGCTACAGAACGTGTCCTGTCATCAGGATTTAACCCCTGGATGGGGACAGCTACAGAACGTGTCCTGTCATCAGGATTTAACCCTGGATGGGGACAGCTACAGAATGTGTCCTGTCATCAGGATTTAACCCCTGGATGGGGACAGCTACAGAACGTGTCCTGTCATCAGGATTTAACCCCTGGATGGGGACAGCTACAGAACGTGTCCTGTCATCAGGATTTAACCCCTGGATGGGGACAGCTACAGAACGTGTCCTGTCATCAGGATTTAACCCCTGGATGGGGACAGCTACAGAATGTGTCCTGTCATCAGGATTTAACCTCCCTGAGATGATTTTCATTGTGTGGTGCCAAACCATCAAAGTAAGATGCTTGGTTTCTGATCAGAGCTGAGTTACACAGAGTGATCTACCTACAACACACGCATAGGAAAATGACCTCTGTGATACACTCCACGTACAGTCTATGTCTGCCCATCTTTGGCCATATTCCCAAAGGGATGTGAAACCATCCGGACATTAAGACGCCTGGTAACTCTGAGTTCTCTCTATACTCACTGACAACCTAGCGTACAACACGGCTGCTAAGGTGCAGGACGGTGTGACCAGTGAGAATAAGGAGTGACTTACAATCAGTATCATGATCACTGAAAGTAAACTCTTCTTCAGAAATAGCCGGTCTAAACGAGCTCCAAACTCACTGACTCCTCGTTGCGGTCTCCTGTGAGGCTGACGTAGGTGACTCTGTACTGGTCCACCTTAGGATCCTCCAGCTGCCATGACACCTCCAGGCTGTAGGTGGTCTCCTCCTGGACCTGCAGGCCTCTCACCGCCTGACGCATCACTGGAGGGGACAGGTAACACAGAGATATTCATGTATCGACTTATTGAATCTTTTGACCAGGCCAGTTAGCTGATAACAAGCTTGGACAACAGATCTGACTGAGTTCACACAACATGAAATGACTCATCATCAACATATGCAATTACAATCATGATATTCAGCACCATGCAATTTAGCAACACAATGCAGTCAATAATCACATCTTTGTAAACCAGGAGTAGTCTGTAATTTTATACCAGCGTGATCAAGTAGCAAGTCCTTCTAAAACCAAAGCAAAGGAAACCCTGCCGAAGAGATAACACTCTTAGGGATGGATGTTTTCCTGACCACATTACCTGACCAGGAATAACTATGAGCTGTAGCTATGAGATATACAGTGCCTTGGTAGAAAGTATTCAGGCCCCCTTGAACTTTGCGACCTTTTGCCACATTTCAGGCTTCAAACATAAAGATATAAAACTGTATTTTTTGTGAAGAATCAACAACAAGTGAGACACAATCATGAAGTGGAACGACATTTATTGGATATTTCAAACTTTTTAACAAATCAAAAACTGAAAAATTGGGCGTGCAAAATTATTCAGCCCCCTTAAGTTAATACTTTGTAGCCCCACCTTTTCCTGCGATTATAGCTGTAAGTCGCTTGGGGTATGTCTCTATCAGTTTTGCACATCGAGAGACTGAATTTTTTTCCCATTCCTCCTTGCAAAACAGCTTGAGCTCAGTGAGGTTGGATGGAGAGCATTTGTGAACAGCAGTTTTTGGTTCTTTCCACAGATTCTCGATTGGATTCAGGTCTGGACTTTGAGTTGGCCATTCTAACACCTGGATATGTTTATTTTTGAACAATTCCATTGTAGATTTTGCTTTATGTTTTGGATCATTGTCTTGTTGGAAGACAAATCTCCGTCCAAGTCTCAGGTCTTTTGCAGACTCCATCAGGTTTTCTTCCAGAATGGTCCTGTATTTGGCTCCATCCATCTTCCCATCAATTTTAACCATCTTCCCTGTCCCTGCTGAAGAAAAGCAGGCCCAAACCATGATGCTGCCACCACCATATTTGACAGTGGAGATGGTGTGTTCAGGGTGATGAGCTCTTTTGCTTTTATCTTCCAAACATAACGTTTTGCATTGTTGCCAAAAGGTTCTATTTTGGTTTCATCTGACCAGAGCACCTTCTTCCACATGTTTGGTGTGTCTCCCAGGTGGCTTGTGGCAAACTTTAAACAACACTTTTTTATGGATATCTTTAAGAAATGGCTTTCTTCTTGCCACTTCCATAAAGGCCAGATTTGTGCAATATACGACTGATTGTTGTCCTATGGACATAGTCTCCCACCTCAGCTGTAGATCTCTGCAGTTCATCCAGAGTGATCATGGGCCTCTTGGCTGTATCTCTGATCAGTCTTCTCCTTGTATGAGCTGAAAGTTTAGAGGGACGGCCAGGTCTTGGTAGATTTGCAGTGGTCTGATACTCCTTCCATTTCAATATTATCGCTTGCACAGTGCTCCTTGGGATGTTTAAAGCTTGGGAAATCTTTTTGTATCCAAATCTGGCTTTAAACGTCTTCACAACAGTATCTCGGACCTGCCTGGTGTGTTCCTTGTTCTTCATGATGCTCTCTGCGCTTTTAACGGACCTCTGAGACTATCACAGTGCAGGTGCATTTATACGGAGACTTGATTACACACAGGTGGATTGTATTTATCATCATTAGTCATTTAGGTCAACATTGGATCATTCAGAGATCCTCACTGAACTTCAAAAGAGAGTTTGCTGCACTGAAAGTAAAGGGGCTGAATAATTTTGCACGCCCAATTTTTCAGTTTTTGATTTGTTAAAAAAGTTTGAAATATCCAATAAATGTCGTTCCACTTCATGATTGTGTCCCACTTGTTGTTGATTCTTCACAAAAAAATACAGTTATATATCTTTATGTTTGAAGCCTGAAATGTGGCAAAAGGTCGCAAAGTTCAAGGGGGCCGAATACTTTCGCAAGGCACTGTAACCCAGGTAGAAGAGACTAAATGTCCACCAGGAATAACTGAGCCGTAGCTATGAGATATAACCCAGGTAGAAGAGACTAAATGTCCACCAGGAATAACTATGAGCTGTAGCTATAAGATATAACCCAGGTAGAAGAGACTAAATGTCCACCAGGAATAGCTCTGAGCTGTAGCTATGAGATATAACCCAGGTACAAGAGTATAAATGACTTCAGACCTGAGAAATACGACAGTAGTTTAAAAGTAGTACATCTTTGATGATTGAATTTGGAAACTCTAGTTTGGTCCCATATGGTACCATGTGGCTCTCGGCAGGACTATAATCGAGTCAGAGAGACTTGTGGGAGCAGAACGCTTGGTGACAACATGAAAAAGAGCCTTTTCCATTCGACCAATAAGAATAATTTAAACAACAGTCACACCGTTCAAGTACCTGGCGTTGTAGTGGCAACCGTTGTTGTCCTGGCAACTGGAAACAATAGTGATGCAGTTAGTAAGACAAACAGAGAGACATACGATACTGGAAACTGAATCAAGTCCTCCAGCCAAAGCTGTACCACATCTGATTCAACTCATTAAGTCTTTATTGGAGAAAGTGATTAGTTCAATACCTGAATCTGGAGTCTTACTGATATAACTGGAGTGAAAGCCTGGCCCTCTGTAGATAAGGTCTGATTTAAAGTCACGGACTAAACTGCACAACTGCTGTATGGTACATAGAGAATGAGTTGAGTTGCATTATTCTCTCACGTGTCGTCTCCACCACTAACACCGCATCACTCTCTGATTGGTCTTTGAAGACGGCTTGGAGCATCACTTCATACTCCGTGTTAGGGCTCAGTCCACTGAGGAGGAAGGAGTCCACATCACCACTTAGAGCCATCTAGAATACAGAGAGAGAGGGAGAGAGAAAAAGAGAGCGAGAAAGAGAGAGATTGAGAGAGGGAGAGAGAGAGAGGCAGAGAGAGAGAGAGACAGAGAGACACAGAGAGAGAGAGACAGGGAGAGATGCAGAGAGAGATAGAGGCAGAGAGAGAGAGAGGCAGAGAGAGAGAGAGAGAGAGAGAGAGAGACAGAGACAGAGAGAGAGAGAGAGGCAGAGAGAGAGAGAGGCAGAGAGAGAGACAGAGAGAGAGAGGCAGAGAGAGAGGCAGAGAGAGAGAGAGAGAGAGAGAGACACAGAGAGAGAGAGAGACAGAGAGAGAGAGAGAGAGAGAGAGAGAGAGGCAGAGAGAGACAGAGAGGCAGAGAGAGACAGAGAGGCAGAGAGAGACAGAGAGGCAGAGAGAGACAGAGAGGCAGAGAGAGAGAGAGAGAAACAGAAAGGATAATATACAGCTGCTATAAATATCATTATCATACACTGCTCTTTCATGGATTAACTCAACTAGTCTGCATTGGTGGGTTTTGTGGGAAAATCTCAACTCTCCAGATCGACGGAGCCTTTTGGGTCTCAGTGGTGTAACACCACCCTACCTCACAGTCACAGTGTATCTACTCCACAGTAACATTATACCACCCTACCTCACAGACACAGTGTATCTACTCCACAGTAACATTCCACCACCCTACCTCACAGACACAGTGTATCTACTCCACAGTAACATTCCACCACCCTACCTCACAGACACAGTGTATCTACTCCACAGTAACATTCCACCACCCTACCTCACAGACACAGTGTATCTACTCCACAGTAACATTCCACCACCCTACCTCACAGACACAGTGTATCTACTCCACAGTAACATTCCACCACCCTACCTCACAGACACAGTGTATCTACTCCACAGTAACATTCTACCACCCTACCTCACAGACACAGTGTATCTACTCCACAGTAACATTCTACCACCCTACCTCACAGACACAGTGTATCTACTCCACAGTAACATTCCACCACCCTACCTCACAGACACAGTCAGTGTATCTACTACACAGTAACATTCCACCACCCTACCTCACAGACACACTGTATCTACTCCACAGTAACATTCCACCACCCTACCTCACAGACACAGTGTATCTACTCCACAGTAACATTCCACCACCCTACCTCACAGACACAGCCAGTGTATCTACTCCACAGTAACATTCCACCACCCTACCTCACAGACACAGTGTATCTACTCCACAGTAACATTCTACCACCCTACCTCACAGACACAGCCAGTGTATCTACTCCACAGTAACATTCCACCACCCTACCTCACAGACACAGTGTATCTACTCCACAGTAACATTCCACCACCCTACCTCACAGACACAGTGTATCTACTCCACAGTAACATTCTACCAACCTACCTCACAGACACAGTGTATCTACTCCACAGTAACATTCCACCACCCTACCTCACAGACACAGTGTATCTACTCCACAGTAACATTCTACCACCCTACCTCACAGACACACCACCCTACCTCACAGACACAGTGTATCTACTCCACAGTAACATTCCACCACCCTACCTCACAGACACAGTGTATCTACTCCACAGTAACATTCCACCACCCTACCTCACAGACACAGTGTATCTACTCCACAGTAACATTCCACCACCCTACCTCACAGACACAGTGTATCTACTCCACAGTAACATTCCACCACCCTACCTCACAGACACAGCCAGTGTATCTACTCCACAGTAACATTCCACCACCCTACCTCACAGACACAGTGTATCTACTCCACAGTAACATTCCACCACCCTACCTCACAGACACAGTGTATCTACTCCACAGTAACATTCCACCACCCTACCTCACAGACACAGCCAGTGTATCTACTCCACAGTAACATTCCACCACCCTACCTCACAGACACACTGTATCTACTCCACAGTAACATTTCACCACCCTACCTCACAGACACAGTGTATCTACTCCACAGTAACATTATACCACCCTACCTCACAGACACAGTCAGTGTATCTACTACACAGTAACATTCCACCACCCTACCTCACAGACAAAGTGTATCTACTCCACAGTAACATTCCACCACCCTACCTCACAGACACAGTGTATCTACTCCACAGTAACATTCCACCACCCTACCTCACAGACACAGTGTATCTACTCCACAGTAACATTCCACCACCCTACCTCACAGACACAGCCAGTGTATCTACTCCACAGTAACATTCCACCACCCTACCTCACAGACACAGCCAGTGTATCTACTCCACAGTAACATTCCACCACCCTACCTCACAGACACAGTGTATCTACTCCACAGCAACATTCCACCACCCTACCTCACAGACACAGCCAGTGTATCTACTCCACAGTAACATTCCACCACCCTACCTCACAGACACAGTGTATCTACTCCACAGTAACATTCCACCACCCTACCTCACAGACACAGTGTATCTACTCCACAGTAACATTCCACCACCCTACCTCACAGACACAGTGTATCTACTCCACAGTAACATTCCACCACCCTACCTCACAGACACAGCCAGTGTATCTACTCCACAGTAACATTCCACACACCCTACCTCACAGACACAGCCAGTGTATCTACTCCACAGTAACATTCCACCACCCTACCTCACAGACACAGTGTATCTACTCCACAGTAACATTCCACCACCCTACCTCACAGACACAGTGTATCTACTCCACAGTAACATTCTACCACCCTACCTCACAGACACAGCCAGTGTATCTACTCCACAGTAACATTCCACCACCCTACCTCACAGACACAGTGTATCTACTCCACAGTAACATTCCACCACCCTACCTCACAGACACAGTGTATCTACTCCACAGTAACATTCCACCACCCTACCTCACAGACACAGTGTATCTACTCCACAGTAACATTCCACCACCCTACCTCACAGACACAGTGTATCTACTCCACAGTAACATTCCACCACCCTACCTCACAGACACAGTGTATCTACTCCACAGTAACATTCACCCACCCTACCTCACAGACACAGTGTATCTACTCCACAGTAACATTCCACCACCCTACCTCACAGACACAGTGTATCTACTCCACAGTAACATTCCACCACCCTACCTCACAGACACAGTGTATCTACTCCACAGTAACATTCTACCAACCTACCTCACAGACACAGTGTATCTACTCCACAGTAACATTCTACCAACCTACCTCACAGACACAGTGTATCTACTCCACAGTAACATTCTACCACCCTACCTCACAGACACAGTGTATCTACTCCACAGTAACATTCCACCACCCTACCTCACAGACACAGTGTATCTACTCCACAGCATCAGCAGTATATTATTTTCTGCTGCGGTGTAAACACACAGACCTGCAGACCTGCAGTGCTATCTGTAAAGACCAGCTAGCTACAGTAGTCAGTCAGGACCCAGGAAAAAGGCCAGACACGGGTGATGCATGAGGCTGGTCAGTCAGTTCAGAGAGCATATTTCATTAGCTTGGGGCCATAACGGTTTGTGCTTAATAGCCAACTCCAATGGCTGTGTGTGATAGGAGTTGGCAAAACAGCACAAACAGATCTGGCAGCAGGCTAATATTTCACCAGCTGGCTAGAGACTGGAGCATTGTGCCAGTCTACAGCTGGTGTTCTCTTGTTAAGGACAGATGATCAACACTGAGCCAGGATCACAGTTATATCAGACACTAAAAAACTCCTCAATCAGGCACCCAATCAAGTCAAGTAGCTAACTTGGATTATGAGTATTTGAGTTTGCACTTTTGGGACTATTCCATGTATTCTATTTTACCTGGCACATTAAATGAAGAGCAGCAAGAGTCTCAGAGTCTCATTTGACAAATGTATTGATCCAGGTCTGGTTTCCCTTTTGGGTTGTCCCAGTACCAACCTCCTTAGTGGATTGTCCCAGTACCAACCTCCTTAGTGGATTGTCCCAGAACCAACCTCCTTAGTGCATTGTCCCAGAACCAACCTCCTTAGTGGATTGTCCCAGAACCAACCTCCTTAGTGGATTGTCCCAGAACCAACCTCCTTAGTGGGTTGTCCCAGTACCAACCTCCTTAGTGGGTTGTCTCAGTACCAACCTCCTTAGTGGATTGTCCCAGTACCAACCTCCTTAGTGGATTGTCCCAGAACCAACCTCCATAGTGGGTTGTCCCAGAACCAACCTCCTTAGTGGGTTGTCCCAGTACCAACCTCCTTAGTGGATTGTCCCAGTACCAACCTCCTTAGTGGGTTGTCTCAGAACAAACCTCCTTAGTGGATTGTCCCAGAACCAACCTCCTTAGTGGATTGTCCCAGAACCAACCTCCTTAGTGGATTATCCCAGTACCAACCTCCTTAGTGGGTTGTCGCAGAACCAACCTCCTTAGTGGATTGTCCCAGAACCAACCTCCTTAGTGGATTGTCCCAGTACCAACCTCCTTAGTGGATTGTCCCAGAACCAACCTCCTTAGTGGATTGTCCCAGAACCAACCTCCTTAGTGGATTGTCCCAGAACCAACCTCCTTAGTGGATTGTCCCAGAACCAACCTCCTTAGTGGGTTGTCCCAGTACCAGCCTCCTTAGTGGGTTGTCTCAGTACCAACCTCCTTAGTGGATTGTCCCAGTACCAACCTCCTTAGTGGATTGTCCCAGAACCAACCTCCATAGTGGGTTGTCCCAGAACCAACCTCCTTAGTGGGTTGTCCCAGTACCAACCTCCTTAGTGGGTTGTCCCAGTACCAACCTCCTTAGTGGGTTGTCTCAGAACAAACCTCCTTAGTGGATTGTCCCAGAACCAACCTCCTTAGTGGATTGTCCCAGAACCAACCTCCTTAGTGGATTGTCCCAGAACCAACCTCCTTAGTGGGTTGTCCCAGTACCAACCTCCTTAGTGGGTTGTCTGAGTACCAACCTCCTTAGTGGATTGTCTCAGTACCAACCTCCTTAGTGGGTTGTCTCAGTACCAACCTCCTTAGTGGGTTGTCCCAGTACCAACCTCCTTAGTGGGTTGTCTCAGTACCAACCTCCTTAGTGGGTTGTCTCAGTACCAACCTCCTTAGTGGGTTGTCTCAGTACCAACCTCCTTAGTGGGTTGTCTCAGTACCAACCTCCTTAGTGGGTTGTCTCAGTACCAACCTCCTTAGTGGGTTGTCCCAGTACCAACCTCCATAGTGGGTTGTCCCAGTACCAACCTCCTTAGTGGGTTGTCTCAGTACCAACCTCCTTACTGGGTTGTCCCAGAACCAACCTCCTTAGTGGGTTGTCCCAGTACCAACCTCCATAGTGGGTTGTCCCAGTACCAACCTCCATAGTGGGTTGTCCCAGAACCAACCTCCTTAGTGGGTTGTCTCAGTACCAACCTCCTTAGTGGGTTGTCTCAGTACCAACCTCCTTAGTGGGTTGTCTCAGTACCAACCTCCTTAGTGGGTTGTCCCAGTACCAACCTCCATAGTGGGTTGTCCCAGTACCAACCTCCTTAGTGGGTTGTCTCAGTACCAACCTCCTTACTGGGTTGTCCCAGAACCAACCTCCTTAGTGGGTTGTCCCAGTACCAACCTCCATAGTGGGTTGTCCCAGTACCAACCTCCATAGTGGGTTGTCCCAGAACCAACCTCCTTAGTGGGTTGTCCCAGTACCAACCTCCTTAGTGGGTTGTCTCAGTACCAACCTCCTTAGTGGGTTGTCCCAGTACCAACCTCCATAGTGGGTTGTCTCAGTACCAACCTCCTTAGTGGGTTGTCCCAGTACCAACCTCCATAGTGGGTTGTCCCAGTACCAACCTCCTTAGTGGGTTGTCCCAGTACCAACCTCCATAGTGGGTTGACCCCATACTGACCTCC